>NW_024351546.1:672778-939666 GCF_902729225.1 Pteropus medius
AGAAAGAAAGAAAGAAAGAAAGAAAGAAAGAAAGAAAGAAAGAAAGAAAGAGCAAGCATCTAAATTGGAAAGGAAGAAGTAAAATTGTCACTATTTGCAGATGACATAATACTGTATATAGAAAACCCTAAAGACTCCACCAAAAAAACTATTAGAACTGATAACTGAATTCAGTAAAGTTGCAAGATACAAAATTCATATACAGAAATCCATTGTGTTTCCATACACTAATAACAAATGATCAGAGGAAAAATTAACAAAACAATAATATTTACAATTGCATCAAAAAGAATAAAATATCTAGGAATAAATTTAACCAAGCAGGTGAAAGGCCTGTACTCTGAAAACTACAAGACACTGAAGAAAGAAATTGAAGAGGACACCAATAAATGAAAGCACAGATTGTGCTCATGGGTTGGAAAGATTAATATCATTAAAAAGAAATCTATAAATTCAATGTAATCTCTATCAAAATGTCAATGGTATTCTTCTCAGAACTAGAAACAAATAATCCTAAAATTTATATGAAACTACAAATGACCTCAAATAGCCAAAGCAATCTTCAGAAAAAAGAACAAAGTTGAAGGTATCACACTCATTGATTTCAAACTATAATAATCAAAACAGTATGTATGGTACTGTCACAAAGACATACACATAGATCAATGGAACAGAAAAGAGAGTCCAGAAATAAATCCTCTCTTATATGGTCAATTAATCAAAGGAGGAAAGAATATACAGTGGAGAAATGACAGTCTCTTCAATAACTGGTGTTGGGAAAACTAGATAGCCATATGTGAAAGAATGAAGCTAGACCACTCTCTTACACCATATACAAACAAACAAACAAACAAACAAGCAAACAACAACAACAAAAAACCCTCAAAATGGAGTAAAGCATAAATGTCAGACCTGAAACCATAAAACTCCTAGGAGAAAACATGAGGTAGTAAACCCTTTGACTTAGGTTTTAGCAATATCTTTTTGGATAAGTCTCTTTGAGCAAAGGGAAAAAATAAACAAATGGGACTACATCAAACTAAAAAACTTCTCCACAGTGAAGAAAACCATCAACAACAACAAAAAAGACAACTGAATGGGAGAAGATATTCTAAAATGATATACTGATAAGGGGTTAATATCCAAAAATATAAGAAAATTATAAAACTCAACATCAAAAAATTAGAAAAACCAATCTGGTTAAAAAATGGGCAGAAGACATGAAGAAACATTTTTCAAAAGAAGACATACAGATAGCTAACAGATATATGAAAAGATGTTCAGCATCACTAATCATCAGGGAAATGCAACTCAAAACTGCAATGAAATTCCACCTCACACCTGACACAATGACTTATATATATATAAAGTCAACAAATAAGAAATGTTGGTGAGGATGTAGAGAAAAAGAAACTCGTGCACTGTTGGGGGGATTGTAAATTGATTCAGCCACTGTAGAAAACAGTATAAAAATCCCTCAAAAAATTAAAAATAGAACTACCACTTCTTGGTATTTATCCAAAGAAAACAAAAACACTAACTCAAAAAGATATATGTACTCCTATGTTCATAGCAGCATTATTTACAATAGCCAAGATATGGAAGCAACTTAAGTGTCCATCAATAAATGAATAAAGAAAATTTGGTGTATATATCTAATGGAATATTGCTTAGCAATAAAAAAGAATGAAATCTTGACATTTGTGACAACACAGATGGACCAAAAAGTGAATAAGTCAGACAGAGAAAGACAAATGATGTGTACTTCCACTTACATGTGGACTCTGGGGCGGGGCGGGGTGGGGATGAGAACAAGACGAATGAACAAACAAAACAAAAATGGACTCATAGAAACAGAACAAACCGAAGGTTCCCAGAGGGAAGAGGGATGGGAGGATGGGTGAAAAAAAGGTGAGGGTGATTAAGAGGTACAAAATTCTAGCTGTAAAATAAATAAGCCATGGCGATGTAGTATATAGCTTGGGGAATATAGTCAATAATATTGTAATAATTTTGCACAGTGACGGTTACTAGATTTAGTGTGGTGATCACATGCAAGGTACATAAATGTCAAATCACTATGTTGTGCACCTGAAACTAATATAATATTGTATGCCAACTATATTTTAATAAAAATTAAAATGATAAATGAAGTAGTGAATTCCAAAATAATAGAGAAAATCTGTGAAACCAAAATTTGGTTTCATGAAAATATTAACAAAACTGACAAACCTTTAGCTGACTAACCAAGAAAAACAAAAACAAAAACAGAAAACTTGTTACAATTATAAATGAAAGAGGAGAGATTATACCAATTTTACAGAAATGAAAAGGATCATAAGTAAATACTATGATGAATTACATGACAACAAATATGATAACCTAGATGAAATAGACAAATTGCTAGAAATATACAATGACTCATTGAGAAATAGGAAATCTGAACAAACCAATTATCAGTAAAGAGGCAGAATCAGTATTCAAAAATTTCCCAACAAATTAAAAACCAGGACCAGAGAGTTTTCCTGGTGAATTCAACCAAACATTTTAAAAAGAATTAATGCCAATTCTTCTCACACTCTTCCAAAAATTGAAAATGAGGAAATACACCCCAAACTCATTTTATGAGACTAGCATTACCCTAAAACCTAAGCCAAATAAGAAAACTATAGACCAATATCCCTGATGAATATAGATACAAAATTTATCAAAAAAATACTCGCAAACAAAATTCAAAAGCACATTACAAGGATCATGTACTGCGGCCAAGTAGGAGTCATCTCTGTATGCAAGGATGGTTTAATATATGCAAATCAATAAATGATACACCATATTAATAGAATTAATTATAAAAATCACATAATCATCTCAATAGATGCAGAAAAAGCTTTAGGCAAGATTCAACACCTTTCATAATAAAAACACTCAACAAATTAGAAATAGAAGAAAGTTATGTTAACATTATAAAGGCTATATATGGCAAGCCCACAGCTAACATCATAATGGTGAAAGACTTAAAGCTTTTCCTCTACAATCAGGAAAAAGACAAGGTTGCCCACCCTAGCCACTTCTACTCAGCATAGTACTGAAAGTCCTACCCCAAGTAATTAGCTAAGAAAAAGAAATAAAGGGCATCTAAACTGGAAAGGAAGAAGTAAAATGAGCTCTGTTCATAGATGACATGATCGTGATCTTATATGTAGAAAACCCTAAAAATTCCACTGAAATACTGTTAGAATTAGCAAACAAATTCAGTAAAGCTGCAGGAAACAAAATCAACATACGAAAATCAGTTGCATTTCTGTACACTAAAAATGTGCAATCCAAAAACAGAAATGAGGGAAGAATCTCATTTATGATAGCATTGGAAAGAATAAAATATTTGGTAATAAACTTAACCAAAGAGGTAAGAGACCTGTACACCAAAAAGTATAAAATATTGCTAAAAGAAATTAAAGAAGACATACTATGTTCATGGATTTGAAGAGTTAATATTGTTAAAATGGTCATATTACCCAAAGCAATCCACAGATTCAGTGTAATTTTTAACAAAAGCCCAACCTCGTTTTTACAGAAATAGAAAAAAGCAGTTCTAAATTAATATAAAACCACCAAGGCCCCTGTTAGCCAAACCAGTCTTGAAAATAACAAAGCTGGAGGCCTCATACTTCCTGATTTCAAAACATATTACAAAGCTGTAGTAATCAAAGCAGTATGGTGTTGGCATAAAGACAGACATATGAAACAACAGAATAGAGATCTCAGAAATAAACCCAACTAATCTTCAAGAAAGTGCCAAGAATATATAGTGAGAGAAAGATTATCTCTTCAATAAATTGTGTTGGAAACTAAATATCCATGAGCAAAAGACTGAAATTGGACCTTTATTTAAACCACATATGAACATTGCATAGATGGAGGTATGAACAAAACTATCTCCATCTTTGTGTCTTGTCATGCTGTGACCTTTGACCAACCTCACTGTCCTTAGTAAGCATCTCAAAGCTTGCTAGTTGATGATTATCTGTGTTCCTTAAAATGTAGCCATAAATATTTTTGTTAGTTATAGCCAGAATGGCATGGCAACTGAAATAAATATCAAACTGGTAATAGTATCAGTAGTGGCCCCTGGTGCTACTGCATTCTTTGTCCCTTTGTCTTGTTAATCATTAGTACACAAGTTATACTAACAGGAGTCTGATAATGGAGAATAATTTGCACAAAACTGCTGGGCTGTCTGTCCACTCTGGCCCAATCTTCCCATAAGTAAATTACCCTATAATACATTATAATACATTATATATATATGGAGTTGCCGCCTTCGTCTTTCTGTCTGAAGATACCTTGTTGTTACAGTAGCCATTACACCTTTGTCAGACAAACATCAATTCAAGATGAATTAAAGACTTAAATGTAATACCAGAAATTGTAAACCTAGAAGAAAACACAGAGGAAAAGCTTCGTCACATTGGTCTTGGCAATGATTTCTTGGATATGATACCAAAATCACAGGCAACAAAAGCCAAAATAGACAAGTGCTGCGCTGCAAAGAAAATAATCAGCGGGGTGAGAAGGCAGCTTACAGGATGGGAGAAGATATTTGCAAACCATGTTATCCAAAACATAAGGAACTCCCACAACTTAGCAGCAGAAATCTACAAATAACCCAATTTAAAAATGGGCAAAAGACTTGAATAGATATTTCCCTAAAGAAGACATACAAATGGACAACAGGTATATGAAAAGATGTTCAGCATCATCAGGGAAATGCAAGTCAAACCAGCAATGAGATATTCCCTCACATTTGTTAGGATGGCCATTATCAAACAAAACAAAACTAACAAACAAAAACAGAAAAAAAACAAGCACTTTCAATGAGGTGAGCAAATCGGAACCCTTGTGTACTGTTGGTGGGAACATAACATGGTGCAGCCACTACAGAAAACAGTATGGAGGTTGCTCAAAACATTAAACAGAGAACTACATATGATCCAGCAATCTAATTTCTGGGTACTTATCCGAAAGAATTGGAATCAGGACCTCAAAGAGATATCTGCACTCCCTTGTTCATTGTTCACTATAGCCAAAGGGTAGAAATAACCTAAATGTCTACCAACAAATAAATGGATAAAGAAAACATGGCATATACATACAATGGAATATTATTCAACTTTAAAAAATAAGAAAATCTAGTCATATACTACACCATGGTAAACCTGGAGGACATTATACTAAGTGAAATCAGCCAGTCGCAGAAGGACAAATACTGCATGATTCCACTTATATGAGACATCAAAAGTAATCAAACTAATTGAAGCAGAAAGTAGAATGGTGGTTGCCAGGAGCTGGGGGGAAAGGGGAAATGGGAAGTTGCTGTTCAGTGGGTATAAATTTCAGTCATGAAAGATGAAAAAGTTTTAGAGATCTGCTCTGCACCATTGTGCTTATGGTTAATAAGACTGCAATGTAATGATCACATTATATGTTTTTTACCATAATAAAAATAAAAGGATATATGCTCTTAACAATTTACAAAACAAAAAACGAATCAGTTTTCTCTGCATTCTCCACCAACCTCAGCTCAGAAACTCTAGGCAGGTCTGGCTTGGTCTCAGAACATCATTCTCCCAGATGTCTAAAGTTCTTTTACTTAGCATTATTTTTTAACAAAGTTTTTATCATACACTTTATACTGACCACACAAATAAGTCGGATAGAGATATAACAGACCCACAGATTTCTAAGCACAGAAGCCCAATTCAGTCCTTTTGTATGTTTTGTAAAATGGGCCACAATGCTCCACTCCTTCTGTCATCCTACCCTTGGGATGTGACTGCCATTAGGAAATGAAGTCCATTTCCCCATGACCTGAAGCTGGACTGGCCATGTGCCTTGCTCTGGCCAATAGGATGCAGTGGATACGATGTGTTCATTCTGCTCTCCCTTCTAGGACCCTGCCACCAACACAAGAACAAGCTTGGGCGGTCTCACTGAAGGGGCTAACCTAGACCAGCCAGCCCCCAGCTGGCCTGGCAGCTGACTGCACACACTTAAGTGAGCCGAGGTGAAGTACAAGAAATCTCCCCACATGTGGCAGACACCTTTGTTTCTGCCTTCCCAGCACCCACTTTCCCTGCTTCTGGGAACAATATTGACATTTCACTAAGGAACAACCTTCTCTCTCTTTCCAGAAATGTAGGTTGAATATAGTTGACTCTGCCCTTGGCTCCAGAGGTGGGCACATGTCCAAGCCTGGGCCATTCAGAGCATGCCTCCCCTGGCCATTGACTGGTTCATGATGCCACCAGAGCCAGTAAAATACAAGTCAAGGACTTATGTGAAAACTGCTGGTGAAGCACTCCCCTTTCAATGAGAATGTTAAAAAGACAAAAATTTAGACCAGAGCTACTGTGCAGCAAACTTGTCATTATGAGGAGAAATCCTACCCCAGAATGAAGCAACAGATGGTGACAATGTTAATGACATAATTTGAGCCTCTGGAGCAGTCAACTATGCCTAAAGAAAGCTATGGTGGACGCTGGACTTTAATTTTGGGGGGGCTTTTTTGCTTAAACCAGATCGAATTATTACTATTGCTTATAAGATGTTCTAATACATTCCACATCCTTTCCTTTATGCACTGTTAAATGGCAAGCAGAACAATTCATATGAAGTTGAAGAACAGGTAAACTAGTCTATGATGACAGATTGTCCATGGGGCATGGGGTCACTGACTAGAAAGGGGCAGGAGAGAAACTCCTGGGGTGATGCTGGTGTCTATCTTGATTAAGATATAACCTGTATTACATATGACATATATAACATAATCTATATATTATATATGATACAACTTGTGTGAGTTACACAAGTTAAATCAAAGCTTACCAAGCAGTCCTCTTAAGATCTGTGCATTTCACTGCATATAGTTATACATCAATTCTCAAAATATTACAATCATGATTCCTTTACTCCCCAATACATGCCTGATGGGGCCACTTGTAAGGTTAGATTCATCTGCTCAGGCCTAACCTTCCTGTTACCTTTCACCCCACACACCTTGGCTTTCACTGGGAGTGTTGGGACTTGTGGCAGTTTTAAAATAGAGCCATACATTAGCTGAGGGGTGGGTCTCAGCTCCGCCACCCCTGCCCTTGAATCTGGATAGGCTCGTGACTGTTGAGTCCAATCAAGTCAGTGGCAGCAATGTGATGAGACCTTCTAGGCTGAGTGATGAAAGGCGTTACCACACTTGCCTTGTTTGCTGGCATTCTCACTCAGCATTGTGAGCTGCTACAGAGAAAAGTCCAAGTCCCCAAGCCTCTGTATGCAGGTGCCTGGTCAGCACTGCCAGCAAAGCAGCTGCCAGCCTTCTTGGCCCAGGCATCAGCCATAGCAGTGAGAAGCCAGCTAGTAGTATTAGATCCCTACCCAGCTGTCCCAGCTCCCGCCAGTCCTCTGACCTATAGCCACTCCTGCACTTGAGAACCCTTTCTGGATCCCTGACCTGCATAATCCATGAGCATAACGAATGGTGGTGATTTCCTGCCATTCAGTTTTGGTATGATGTGTGAAACAGCCTCAGACACCTGTGATGGGACCCATACACTCCTGGCCTTACCTCACAACGTCCACTGATGCGGCCCCTGACTTGAAGAAATCAGTGGAGTCTTCCACCTCCAGGACATTGGGGAGAATTCGCTTCCAGGCATTCTGAAAAATAGGGGAGCTGGGAGCAGCTGTCATCCAAATGAGAGCGGCCCCTGACATGTGGATAGACAGCCTGGTATCAGGCTGGGCTCTTGGTCTACTCCGAGGTATAGCTGCTTTTAGGAGCCTGAAGGTCCTAGAGTGACCAACTCCTGGGAAGGAGAAGATGCCACAGCCCAGGGACACTTGGTCGCTGTCCTCACATCCACCTCATCTCAACCCCCAGCTTCCCTGGGGTCCCTATGGCAGTCCAGGGGTGGCAGGAAGATGAACATGCAGGAGCTGAAGGTGTGGCTTGGGGCTGGGAAAGCAAGGCCCAGCTCCTTCTGAGCCTCCCTCACTCCTGGCCTCACCTTGGTGTTATTGTCTAGGTTTGAATATCCCCAGTGTGACACTGATATGTGGGTGTTGCAATGTGAAAAGAAGAGCAAAATGGGGGGTTAGTTCTGTGGGTGAAAACAAAGCACACAGGTGAGGCTCAGGAGGCCTGGGTCTTGTCCTTACTGAGTGGCTAGATGGTTCTGTATCTTCTGTCTCCAGACCTGTGGAGGGCAATGGTGCCTGCCAGATGGCCTAGTGGGTGAGCATGGAAAGGGCAGTGCAACTGAGTGGGCAGCACCCACCCAGTCTCCTAAGAAGGCTGTCTGGTAGTCAAAATGGAACGACTGTTCTCTGGACAAGCTCCCAGCCAGACCTGTCAGGACAGGAGCTGGGAAGGGCCTCAGGCTCCAGGCCACATCCTGTTGCTGAATGTGGAGTTGGCAGGCCCAACTATGACCAGCCTCCCATGACGTCTAGCCCAACCTTTATCTGGACCCCTCTTTTTTTCTTAGAAAGGTGTCATGGATCTACCCTTTCCATCCTCAATGTGATCATCAACAGACATAGTGAACTACTCTCTACTCCCACACGATTGCTGCCTGCCTTCCACACCTCTGCCCACAGGCAACACTCTTCCCTGAACCCCGAGCTCATATTTAAATCCTGGGCATCCTTAAGGGGTAATTTCTGTGTCACCTCTTCCCTGAAACCTTCACTGACTGCTTTTCTGGCAGGGGTTACCCTTTTCAGACTCATGTGGCCTGGAGTCACCGGTCACCTGCTGGTGTGTGGGCATGCCACCGTACGATGCCTGAAAGATGCACCAGCCCTTATTCGATGTGTGTGGAACTTCTGAGAGGCAGTGCATTCAATGTGTGTGGAACTTCTGAGAGGCAGTGCTACACATTCTCTTTAGATCCCAGCTTAATCTCTGACAAGCCATAGAGATGCAGATACCCTATCGATGCCTCTGTTTCCTCATCTGTGCAAGGGGCTAACAGCTGTGGGAAGATTCCTTGTGTGAGGCAGGCTCTTGGAGTACAGAAGTTGCTCAGTAAACATGGTGTTTGTGACACCTGCAATACTCTACACAGCCTCGGCTCGGGAGAATGTAAGCCTGGGCTGGTTGCACATGACCTGCCCCAGCCCATGGTGGGTGCTTGGTGGGTTCTGCTGAATGGGGAACATGGGTTGACCCTGCTATAGCCACCAGACTGGACCCTCTCTACCAATACTGATGGACTACAACCACCGCACACTGGCCTTTCCTCCCCGGCCATCTCACCTCTATCCCATTTACCTCCAGACCATGCATCCCAAAAAGACCCAGCCTTGCTGTGATCAACAGTCTTAATGATAACAATGCTAATGACCAAGAGGCCATATAGGTAGCAGTGGAGGTGAGGACGCCAGCCCCAGCACTGCCCTCATTAGTCATGACTCCATCTCAGCCCATGTTCCTCAGCTAGGAAATGAAGATAATAAAAGCACCTACTTCATGGAGTTGTTATAGTAATTAAATACACCATTGTTTCTGAAGTGTTTAGAACTTGGCATACATACGAACTCTAGAAGTATCTGCTTCTTTTGAGGACAGGCTCATTGCCAGCATTTATTGAATTCCTAACAGATGCTACTAAATCGATGCTTTTCATATGCAGTCTCTCATCCACCACTTACAACACCCATGGAGGTAAGGTTTATTCTTTCCATTTCACAGATGAAGGACACAGTTACAGCAGCTTTTGACTCAGGTCTAGCTCTACAAACACATGACCTCACCCCTCCCCACGTGCCACTCTATTATAAGTTCCAGAAGGCCAGTTAGTCCAGCTGCCCCTATAACCCCAGGGCAGGCATAGGGCTGGCCCCAGAGAAATTGCTCCAAGAATATTTTGTGAATGAATAGGCTTTCTTTTTTTTTTTAAACAGACATTCAAAAAGTTCAGCTTCCAACTAAGGAAGTTCTTGGTGCCCTCTGGAGCAGTGCAAGCTCCTCGTGTCCCTCTCTTATTGAGTTCTGCCATCTGCCCTTGTCATCAACATCCACAGTTACCAACGTGGCCTGGCCCTCTTCTTTCCATCATGACCTTCCTCCCTGGACTCCTCCCCTCTTAGGGCCTCACATTTGCTGTTCCTTCTCCCTCATAGGTCTTTCCCCAGATATTCTCTCTCCAGTCAGGTCTCCACTCAAGCCTTCCCCTCCTCCCACACAGGGAAGCCTTCCCTGATTATTCCTTCTAAAGTTATCCCCCAGCCTCCAGCGACCTCGTTCCTATCAACTTGTTATTTCGCTCACAGCACTTCTCCCTGTCTAAAACTATTCTGTTAATTTGCTTAGTTGTTCATTGGCTTTCCTCTCCATGAGAAGGGATACTTCACGATAGCAGGAACAGTGCTTAGCATCACATTTCTAGTGTCTGGCTTAGCATCCAACTTTTGGTAGGAGCTCAATTAGTATTTCTTAAATAATAGTTGAATATATGATTGAATGATTGAATGGCTGACAATCCACTCGACATCATCCATTCAATAAGACTAAGTATCATTATTACCATGCCTTTCAGGGAGAGGGTGATGGGGGAAGCAGGGAGGCCAGGAAGAATTTTGGGAAGTGACCACATACGGGACTCAGGTGGAAGAGACTGAGTCTGAGAGAAGGAAACACTGCCCATGAAGCATCATGAAGCGGGAACTGGATTGGAGTCTGGGTCTGCCCGATTATGACACTTGCGCTGGTCATATTGTAAGGTGCTCCTTCTTTGGGAGCCTGTCTGGAAGTGCACATGTTCTATAACGAGATCATGGGCTTGGCACCTGACTCAGCTATTCCGGGGGCTTCTGTTTCATTAGTCCATTGTTGACAATGAATCCCTAGGAGAGTCAAACCCAGCTGGCCAAATCCCAGGGTCCCAGTGGTAGAGGGAGAAGGGTCCCAGTGGTAGAGGGAGAAGGAGCAAGGGAACATATAAAGCCTCAAGACAGGATAGAAACAACACTATGCCTGGCTAAGGCCAGCACATACATCAACAGAAAATGTGCACAGCCTGACTCCAGTGAGTGTGATTCACAAAAACATGTGCAATGCAAGACCTGTTCAACCAGACAGTAGCCTTGAAGTGGTCTCTTACCCGCACAGCCTCCCTGGTGACCAGCTCTGCCTCTGTCAGCTCTAGGGCGTCGTTGTCTTCTCCCCTGAAGAACTTCGAGGCTGGGATCATCTTGCCATCTTCCAGCTGGATGTTCTTTACCAGCAGCTGCACAAGGAAGGATTTTACAGTGCCTATGTTTGCCCTTATGGCAGGGAGGAGAGCAATTCCACAGAGAGCACTGTACTTCATCTCCAACTCTCATCATAAGAAAGGCACAGGGAGTTTCAGATGAATGATGAGGAGAGGAGTTAAGGCTGGGGAGGCTGCTGAGCTCATGCTTACTTTTTCCTATCACTCACCCCACCATGCTCTCGCTTTCTTTTTAAGTGTAATGACTTTATTATTTCTATAAAACTGTTACTCACTCATTAGACAAAATAACTCAAGCACTATTTTGAAAACCAATTGAGAAAACAACTAATTACCCAGTAGCCCCATTCTGGAAACCCGATGGGAACATCTGGTGAAGGTCATAGACACGCCTCTCAGGGCCAGGGATGGGAAGAGGAGCAGATGTATTTATAGATAGAGGAGAACAAGTCTATTTGATAAGAGGTCTATAAGAATGGCATATTCTATACATGCCCTAACAGAACTGGAGCCAGGTTCCCTGCCTGACCCCCACACTGATGCCTTTTGAAGATGTCCTAGAGTTTTCTGTGGGCTAAAATCCAGCCTGACTCAGCTGGGAGTTCCCAAGAAATGCGTCAGCCAAGGGTGTCCACCAAGGCTGCCTCTTTTGCTTTGCTGTCCCTGTGGATATCACAGAGGATGCAGTCAGTGCTCCCCACCAGGTCCCTTCCCAGCTGGAGCCTCCATCCTCCAGCTGCTGCAAGGGTGAGCTCTTAGTGGCCTAATTCTGCACCCCCACCCCCGATGTTGCCAGATAAGCATGGCTGTGTACAGAGAGACCCAGGGGCTATGCCTCATTGCCCTCCTCCCTACTCTGGGGGAGCAGAAACTGAAGACTGAGTGATATAAGGATGCCAGGATATAATCAGCAGATGCAAGTCACACTGCAGAGCCTACCCTGGGATCGGATGGAGGTTGGACTGCTCCAGAACCCTTATCTTCACTTAGCATTGTCCTCTGTCCTAGCCTGCTTCTGAGTGGTATGTGAATTTCCAGAGTGCTCCCTCTATAAATCATGTGCACAAGATCTACCATCTCAGGAGCTTCTCTTAGGGAATCTGACCCAAGACAGATCTGGTCTTCCAATTGCTTTTATCAATCATAAATATCTAAAACACCCAATCACCATAAATCACAGACATTTACGATAGCCTTGGGGCCTCTGAAGGCAGAGCATGGAAAAGTGGGCACCCAGAGTGAGCTCACAACAGTCCCAAGCAAAGCCATGCCACATAATATCTGGCGTCTAAACACTGATGCAGCCAAGGGTTCAACATCCATAGGGTTTGTTGAAATTTCCTAATGTGCTTGCCCTGGACATGCCCTGCCTGTCTTCCTTCTTCTCTACTCTTGGTATCTTAAGGCCTAGATCTGCTCAACGACTGCACAGAGTAAGTATTAATGGTGGAGTGCTATGGACAACTGGTGAGCCTCAGAGACAGAATTTTAGGGTTTGAAACCCAGAACTTCCACAAATGAGCTTGGGTGACCTTGAATGAGTTATTTAAATTTCTATGCTTCGGTTTTCTCCTCTGAAAAATGAGTATAATATTAATACATATCTTATAGGGTTGTTGGGAGAATTAAATTTAATACATATAAATTGTTTTAAAACTTCCTGGCACACAGAAAGTGCTCTATAAATATTAGCTGTTGTTCTGAGTTACAGAGTCTGCTAATATGAATCAGAGGACAGGCAGGGGACTCCAAGCACTTTAGAAATTTCAACAAACCCTGTGCTATGTATCTGGCATGGCTCCAAGAGTTCTTAAAAGAGAAGAAAACTGAGTCCCAGAGGTTCAATGACCACACCCAGTGGTGCTTGGCCACTCTGCAGGACTAATACGAGGCCCCAAGTTCTGGGCTTCCTAGAGAGGGCTTCTTCCTGGTTCTGACACCTCCACAGGACACTCAGCTCTGGGTGGGGCACCTGGTCAGGAAGAGCAAGAGGCTAGCCTTCCTGGAACAGGGAAACGGGCAGACCCAGTGGTTGAGGGCATAGACTCCTGGAGCCTGCCATTTTATTTTTTCCTGTTCTCTCCAGAGCAGCCAGGGGTCTAACCACGGGGCCAGAACCCTTGGTCAGGAGTGTGTGTAGCCTTGAGCCTACTGTATGAACATGTAACCCACAGCAGCATCATTACCATTCTGTCATCGTTCCCGAAGAGGATCAGTCCCCCTTTTGTGACTACTCCGGGCCGATGGGCTCCCGGGATCGGCAAAGCTTCTCCCTCAGGCACCAGGCCTGCAGTGTTCAACGTTGAGTTGAAAAATGTCAGCTTCTGTTTGGAAACAGGACAGGAAAACCAGAAGGCAGTGGATGAGAAGAGGCCCCCTCTGCTGGCAGCCTAGGCAGGGCTGAGCAGGGCTAGGAAGATGAGGTAGGGGCCAGGGACAGTGTGACATGAGAGTCACAGCTCTAAGGACTCTGCCTCCTGGAGGAGGCTTGAAGGCTTTGGGAGCCCTCAAGCCCTGTGTGCCCCTAAGATCCCTTGTATTGGCCCATGGTCTCAGACTTCAGGTGGACAGACATTAAGAGAAAATCTGCTGAAGGTACCACAGAGTGAAGACACCTGCCCTGAGGATGAATGCAATCACGGGTCAATTTGCAAAGGCTCTTGTGGTTGCAAGCGCAGCAGAAGGACTCCTAGACACAGTTTGGGCCGTTGGTCAGTGGTCAGGGGTTTGTGGAGGACAAGACAACCCTTTGTGGGGCACCTAAGTCCCTGCTCAGGTCTTGTCAGCCCCTGATACCTCAAGAGAACCTGTGAGCCTCAGAGCTCCCTGTTTTCAGCATCTGGGTTGCCTACTGCCCAGCCCCTGGCTGAGCATGCTGCCCCTACTCATCAGGGCCAAGACAGAGCTGAATTGGGGTCTCTTCGAGCCCAGGGGTGAGAGTTAAAATATTTTACAACCAATACAGTTCAACTCCAGAGTTGCTGCAGGGCCTGGAGGCCCTGAGCTGTCCTGTCCCTTTACCTTTTAGCTACCAGACGATAGGTAGGTCTCATGGTCCTGGGGGAGGGGCTGAAGTAGCTGGGGGCACTTGGGTGGGGCTAGGGGTAAGGGCAGTGGCTATTTTCCAATCAGTTCAAACATATTTTGAGTTTTATAGTCAGTGGGGCACACCAGTACATCCAGCCCAATCCCAGCCATGCATAAACGCACCTGCCCACAAGCCTCTGTCCAAGCGCCTGGCACCTTGTCGTTCCCACGGATCCAGTTATGAATCGCCTCTGCTGGCTGCTCCCAGTTGATCTGTAGGGTAGCACATATCTGTTCAGTCAGTCTATCTCGACACTCTGATCATCTGGGTAACACTTCTACTCTCCCCTCTGGCCCTGATGACCCCAATAGTGGGTGAAGCTCGGGGGAGGAAGCTGGGAAGTCCAGCTTTATCTCAAACACTGGTTCAAGTCCTGGAGCTGGGTGGGGTCTCTCTCTGGTACCCACGCTCTGGGAGCCTTCTGACTCTCAGTTTTTCACGGATTGAATAAATATAAACTGATGGTTTGGGGAAGACAATGTTCTATTGTTAAGATAGCCAAGACTTTACACAGAGCCCCAAGCACAAAGTGCAGGCCCATCTCATAGTGCCCTGTCAACAGCTTTTCCCAGCTTACAGGATTCGCACAGATCCCCATATAGCACCCCAGAAGCCATGAGCAGAGATACAGCCCAGAGACCACCAGACTCTCCAGCTTGTGACAGCTTTAAGGAACTGAATTATCTGTTGTTCCTCATCTTAGAGACTTCTGGAACTACCACTGATATTTTACACACACACACACACACACACACACACACACTCACAGAGAGAGAGAGAGAGTGAGCCAGAGAGAGAGAGATCTTTTCCTTAGAGATCTGCCTGCCCATTCTTCCTGAAGAGAAACAGGGAAGAACTCGAAATGGACCCTCATCCCTACCTGTCCTGGTGCCTCATGCCTCCCGCCATCTACAGCTTTGTTCATGGTGTCCCTGCTTGGGCAGCCCTGTCTTCTAGCCTTAAACAATTAAAACCTGGTTGCCCGGCCTGAACCCCAGGATGCCCTCTGTACTCCAGCCTGTGCTCGGGTAGCCCTCAGAGTAGGCAGAGCCCTGGCACTCACCTTGGCTGTTTCCTTCTTCTGAATGCCTTCGTAGGTGGCTCCTTTCTCAGGCTGAGGGATTCTGGGGGCTTTGCCTTCTGCAATCAGCCTCACAGCCTGCACCTGGGGAGGCCCGGGTCCATTAACATTCCTAGACTTAGAATCCTCCCTTTACTCTCATCCCCTGGGTTCGCACTGAGTCTGGACCCTACCCCACACTAACCATACATGTCTGGCATACAACACCACCCAAGAAATATCTCCTGTATGAAGAGATGGAGCTAGTGTGAATCCAGTTCCAATTTGTACATTGGGCACAAAACCCCGCCCTCTCTACGACACAAAATTTTAAAAGATTGTACAGAAAATCTTAGATTACACAAAATATAAAGTTCTATATACGTGTAACACATACACAGATTTCCATGTTTTTATCTAAAACTCTCCCTGCCTGGTATGGAGAATGGATTGTGAGTCCCATGATGCATTTGGAAGTCTGGGATTAAGTAGGAAGTTGTTTCTCTGTTAGAAGAAAGAGGAAGGTTGTGGAAGTAAAAATCAAGGCAAGGGAAAAGGACAGCCAAGGAGTGTAGGCACATTGTGAGGGAGGTCCTGGTGGGAGAGCCCCCAGATACCAAGACTGAGAAAAGATGGGAGTGTCAGAAACACCTAAAGCGGGACTGCCCAGTGGAATGTTCTGTGGCAATATACATATTCTACATCTGCACTGTCCAATACAGTGGCCATCAGCCATGTATAGTCCCTAGTGAGTCCCATGTAGCTAGTGAGACTGAGGAACTCAATTTTTAATTAGAATTCATTTAAATTAATTTAATAGCTGTATGTGACTAGTGGCTGCCTTATTAAACAGTGCAGCCTTAAAGGATATTTTTAGTTGTTTCTGTGAGATGTGCAAAGTAACCCCTTCTCGGTCTCTCACATCAAATCTCCAGCAGAGTCTGCTTTGAGTGGGAGAGAATACAAAGAGGCTTCTTGTTTAACACACCAGAAAAATAAAAGGTGGCAATAGACCGGACTGGTTGAGGGCAAGGGGATAGATGACATCTAGGCAACAGTGAGCACTTTTATGTCATTGTTATGTTTATTGCTATTTCCAAACAGTGAATGCTCTCTTCCTGGAGACCTCCTCCTGTCTGACTTCTGCCTGCTGCTGGAATTCGTGAGAATCAGGAATGTGTCTGCCTTTGGCTATCATTGGCTGGACTCCTCCTGGACCACCAACAGCCCCGCAAATACACCAACCCCTTTAGGGTCAGGTCGTACCAGGCCTGCCTGCTGTGTCAAGCTCGAGTGTCTCTGATATCAGCCAATCTTGTGTCTTCCTCTGATTACAGAAGCCTCATTCCTGTGGAGAATTCAGTCTCAAAGACTACAACTGGATCAGCCTTCCTTCCCAAACTGGCCACAGCAAGAAGCATGTGACTGAGGCTAGCGCATTGGAGTACTCCATCATCCTGGCCAGTGATTGGCTCAGGGTGATCACATGACCCCCAAATTGGCTAATCACAGTCTTTTCTGATTTTTTATTAACCCCTTTCCTGTTTAGGAAAAAAAGGGCCGCTTACTGCTAGTATTAATTTAACTTTACATAAACACACTCTTTGAGGCTGAAGTAAATCGGACTGGTTTTCAATGTGAAAATAAAATATAAAAACTGTTCTTGGAGTTATTTCTAAACAGAACTTGTCTCTAATCCTAATGTAACAGAAGTGTATATGATGATCAGTATTTAATAATTTTTTTCGTGTGATAAATTTCAAAGCACAGAACAACATCATGCATAGGAATGCTGCATTTTCTAGGATTTGCATTTTCAGTGCTCAAGAATTACTATATTTTGTAAATGGAGATACCACTACTAAAAAGAGAATGTAATAAATAAGAATGATGTCATTCGTTTCCAAAAGTTATCAATATACTAGAGTGATGCGAAAGTAATAATAAAAGCAAGATATTTCCTGACAAACTTTGGGAGCGAAGTTAGGACTATAATCCACGAGTTATCTTGGGTAAATGCTGAAGCCGCAAATGCTGCAGGTGAGTATTCTTGGGGGAAATGGGAAATGGGTTAATAGAGTCTAGGAGAAAGAGGATTTCTCTTCTTCTGGAATCTAGAGGTACAGGACTTGAGCTACCAGTGACTATCTTTCCTCGTATTTGAAGGCAGGAACCTGAGAATGAAACTAAACAAACAGAAAAGTAGAATCACGAAGAAGAAGAAGAGAGAAATAGAATCCTAGTGATACGGTTTAAGCCTCTGAATTAAGCCATGCTTGACACCACCCTCGCCTTTAGTCTTCGCTATTAAATGAGCCAAAAATGTCCTCTTTTTCACTAAAGCTTTTTGAGTTGTGTTTGGTCATTGTAAACAAGAGTTCTGCCTAATACATTCATTACATGTCCTAATTCTGCCTCTTTGAAACCCTGAAATGAGAGTTCTCTCCCTCCAGAATCCTGGAATTATGGGAACAGATTTCCGGCCAGCTCTGAGCAGCAGGCTGGCCTAGAGAGGGTGTCTGAGATGGAGAATCTCTGCAGGCACACGTGGCATGGCCAGCTCCTAATGCTTACCATTCCTTTGATGCCTTCGGGGAAGAGGAAGCGGTTATACAAAGTGCTCACGGTGTCATCTGGAAGGATCTCACACTCCTTCTGGAGCAGAAGGTCCCCAGTGTCCAGGCCATCATCAGCCCAGAAGATGGTGAACCCCCCCTTTTTATCTCCATGGATGAGGGTCCTAGAGAGTAAAAAAGAAACTCCGAGTCTAGCAGGAAGGACCACAGAGAAGGATGTCCTGGGGACAGCCCTCAAGGCCCCCACTATCCTCCAGCACACCCTTTTATCCCTCTCATCCCTTGGGAGGATTGATTCCCACTCTGTCAAGAGTGGGATGGAGAAGGAAAATGTTAATTATTGACACCAACCATGTGCCAGGCTTTGTGGTAAAATCCCTATATGCCTCACGTAACTTAATCTTCCCAACTGCTGTAACAGACATTGCATGCCCCTTTTACAGATAAGGAAACTGAGGCCCAGAGAAGTGAAGAGACATTGGCCAGAGATCTGGGAGTCTGAATTCCACCCAGCCCAGTCTGACTGCAATCCATCTTTTCCCAGCGCAGATGTCTCCCCACCCTGACGATTCGTCTAAACTGCCCCACCCACCAGACATATCACTCCATTTATTGTCTTCTTAGTACTTCTCATAATCCATCATTATCTCTTTCCTAGGTGCTACCAGAAGTATGGCTGTGGTTGGAGGTTAGAGTAGGTTTCTGGGGACATCACCTGGGTTGGTGGCACTGGTGGCTTCCTGGGTGAGGCCTCAGGTGAGCCCTTTAACCTACTCTGTCCCCAAGACCCCCACCATAAGATGCGAACACCAACTGCTCACTTTGCAATTTACCGTGGGACTGCAGAGTGCTTAGTGATGCCTATCCCCAGTTCTCTTGAACATTCTTGCTGACTAATAACGCTTCACTAATCTGGTGTGTGGATGTCATCTGGCCACACAGGACAGGTACGTGCGTGATGCCTGTTCCGTGGTTCCAAAGAAAAGATCCAGGCTAAGGGAGGACAATGATTCAGGCAGATGGGGGTGTTTCTGCCATCTTACCAGTTGATGGCCGTGGCCCCTCGGTGCCGGGGGAGCAGACTCGGATGATAGATGATAGAACCATGGTGGGGGGCACTGATGACCTCCATAGGGATAAACTGGCTACAGTAGGGCAGGACGTTGAGCTCAGCACCCAAAGCCTGGTATTTTGCCACCACATCAGGCAGAGCCTGCCCTCTTTCCCTCCAGCGGGTGAACTTGAACACTGGCACTCCATCCTTCTCAGCCTCCAGGCCTGTGGGACAAGGAGTGAGAAACCATCCTTTCCTTGCACCCACCCACATACGGCCACCTCTGCCTTCCCAGCCAAGTGACTCCTGCACCTTCTCTCCAGGCCTGTCCTTTACACCCTTCCTACTGCCTAGCCAGGCTCCACTGGGGAGCACAGAGGGGACAGCACTAGCCAAGGGTGAAGTTTCAGGAACTGCTTTGTCTGCACTGACTTCTGCTGACCACCAAGATGTCCAAGTGCCTCCCTCTCCCAGATTCCTGCCTGACCCCCAGTGGCTGACCTCTTGCCCTCTTCCACTCCCATAGCCTCACCATACCCATCACCAAGTTACTATTTCTCCACCCTTCTCTCTCTGGGATGGGGTTTAAGACCCTGCAAACTGCATAAGCCCTGCCAATGAGGAGTGCTGGAGGGACACTGACAGGCTGGAGGGGGAGAAGGAAGAGAAGAGTGGAGAAGGGGCTTGCTTATTTCTGTGAGCTGCTGTTCTGTGAATATACCCCAGCCTCACTTCTTCACTCCAGAGCAATAGTTGAGTCAGTCTGCAGTTTTCCCAATATCTGCAGAAATAGCTTCAGTGCATAAAACCCCCTTCCACTGGTGTTTGCACTCCAAGGTCTAGGTTCCAGCCTTCACATTCCTTCTTCTGCTCTGTTACCAGCACCCTTGGTAAGCATGCTCTCCTCACAGGTCTGAATTACAGGCTTCCAAACTACAAAGTTTTAGAAGGTATAGCTTTTTGCCCTCAACTTCCCCAGCCTTAGAGGTGGCAGCTGCCTCCTGCAGTCACTACCCTGGTTCCTTCAAGTTCTCTTTTGCTTGCCCCACTTTAGAACCTACCAGACACTTCTTTGTACTTGGCTCTCTGTTAGCACACCCAGTGTCTGGCCCCTGACTGGACCCAACCCACCCTCTAGCCCCCTCTGCCTTTGTAGCTTGGTATCCAGGGGTGTTGAGAGAGAGTTAGATCAGTGTGAGCAGACTGGACTATGCTTGCAAAAGCTGTTGCCACTGTGACCAAGGGAATACTTCTGCAAAACGTCTGAGGTAAGTTCAAGTAGCAGCCCCAACCAGGCTAGGTGCAGGTCCAAGCTCAGATGCTGGTATCAGCGGTCACTTGGTGGCTGAGGGCTGGGCTCAGGCTATGTCATTGGTCACACTGGACTCAGATCTAAGACTGAGGCCTGGCTGGCATCACGGTGGTGCTAAAGCTGAGTCCAAGGTCAGCCTGCATTGACGTCTGGGGAGACTCACAACTCCTTATGAACAAAGGCCTTATGTCTACCATAAGGCCTCTTTTCTAAGCCTGGCCCCATAGTCTGTGTCCATCAGGAGGGTCTCCACATTCTACCATGATGCTGAAGTTCTCAGCTCAGCCAATGATTCTCAAATTGTGCTTCTCCTAGAGCCAGAGGCATCAGCATTGCCTGGGAACTTGTTAGAAATATAAATTCTCAGACCCCATTCCATTACTCTGGACAGAAACTCCCAGGCTGGGGCCCAGCACTTTGTGTACCAGGTCCTCTCACTGGTGGGGACACAGTGAATACTGCTTGGCATCCCTTTCAAGGCCTGGATGCTAGGATCAGAGAAACTTGGAGTTGTCAGATAATAGGGCCCTGGGTATAGGCTAAGCTTTTCCATGGCCCTTTTCCAGGATGTAAACTCTACTCCATGATCAGTTGAGAAGGAGCTCTCCACTTTCAGAAAAGCCAGGCAGCCAATTAGTACCTGAGCAGGATTCAGAGTGAACCATGTATGATTGCCTTTGGTCAGGAATATCCACAGCCCCACAACTTGATCCTGCAGGCTTCTTCTCCCATCCATTGCTACCCACATTCCTAGACATACCCTCTCCCTGTTCCTAGACTACCCACTCACCAAGGGGATCCGCCTTTCCATTCTTGTCTGGGACAGTGAACACCCCTACGATCTCATGACCCTCCTTCTTCAAGTGGCAATAAACTTCCTGGCCAAACAGGCTCTGTCCAATCACTGCAATCTTCATGGCAGCAAGGCTAGGTCAGAAGGACCTGGGGAAGGAATAAGGTTGTAGCATTAGGCAGGGCTCGATGGCCTCAAGGACACTGGCCCTGATCCAAGTTGGGCAGCTGTATAGTGCCTTGCCTGCCTGCCCCTGCCCCACCCTCTCAGCTCCCTTCTGGGGCTCCCTAGTGGCAGGCAACTGCAAAGAGGCTGCCATCGTGAAAGGACCAGAGGAAAAGGTTCCACAAAGGAGGGATTTTAGATGCCATTGTAGGTGAGTCACACGGAGACTGTAGAATTAGAGGTTTCTCCTTGAAACCCTCCAAATTGGCATGGAACGCTGGATGTCAAGTTTTCTAGGTGTATTTGAGTATATTTCTTTAACTAACCAGTCTATGACCTCGGTCAAGTCACATCAAGCCTCAGTTTCCTCATTTGTCAATAAGAAAGATTTCACTTGCCTCACATGGCTTTCAGCCTACAAGTGAGGTATATTCCCCTGAGCCAGAAAGCAGCAAGGGGGCCTGGTCCGGAGGGCCTATCTACCTCAGCCTTATAGAAAAGGATGTTTGATGGACAGGCCCTGAGGACTGAAGGTAGGGGTGGGAATTGGGAGTCGGGGGGCGGGGGAGCGGGGTGCCACTGGGCTGGCTGAGAAGAGAAAAGATATGTAGAATGATGTGTGGCTAGATCATGCAAGTTTCTCCAACGTTTGCTCATTCCTCCACCATGCTCACATCTGTAAAACCTATTTGCCTGATACATTTCTTTGAATTGTCCATTTACAAAAATATACATATTTTTTTGTAAAATTTTGTTGAAGTTACATGCCTTATACATACAGAAAAATGTACAAATCATAGGTATGTAGCTCAATAATTTTTTACCAACTGAACACACCTTTATAATCAGCAATCAGATAAAGAATTACTTCAGAAGCCCCCCCTGAGCCTATTCCGGTAACTATACTCCATTAAGAGTAACTGGACTTTTAATGTTTTGCCTGTTTTTAAAATATATATATTCCATTTACAAAAACGCAATCATTCATTGTAACATTTTGTGGATTTCCCCCCTCAACATTATCTATATTGTACTATGATCATTCTCGTTGCTGCATAGTATTTCATTATGTGAAAAACAAAACAAAACAAAACATTTATTTATCCACTCTGTTGTTGACTGGAATTTAGGAAGTTTCCAGTTTGAGGCTATTACCAGTATGGATGCTATAAAGATTCTGGGGCATGGTTCTTACTGTATATAAGTACACATTTCTGTAGGGTATGTACCTAGTAGTGGAATTCCTGGGTCACAGCTATGAAAATGTTCAGCCTTAGCAGATTCTGCCAGTTTTCCCAAGTGATCGTACCAATTACCATTTCTATGTGCTCTGCATCATGGCCTTCTGCCTTTTCGTTTCAGATATTTTGCTAAATCATCGAGGTTTTAATTTGTAATTCCCTGATGACTAATGAAGTTGAACACCTTTTTCTATGTATATTGGCCATTTGTATATCTTTTTGTGGATATTGACTCTTTGAGTCTTTTTTGTTTATTATTTTCAATGGATGATCTTTTCTTTACAATTTGCAAGAAGTTTTTTTAAAAAAAAAAATAGTCTAGACTACGAGTCCTTTGTGTGTTGTGCTAGGCCAGGCCCCAGAGGACTGGGAGGCTTTCCCATCCCACCCCACCTGGCCTGCCCTACCTCCCTCCTAGGAGCCAGAGGTCCCAGGACCGAGCTTTGCCTGGGCTTCATGGACAGGAGTTCTGATCTTCCCCGCAGCACACCCACCCTGCACTGGGCTGGAAGCTGGGCAGGGCTTGGATATCGGGTGTTGGGGCAGGGGCTGGCCCCAGGATCCACCCAGGACCGCTAAGACACAGGCTCCAGGAGGGGCCTATGCCTCACAATAAAGCACAGATGACGTTTGCCTCTGTGGGGGGGAAAAAAAAATATATATATAGATATACACACACACACACACATAAATATATATATATGAAAATACCTTCTCCAATTCTGTGCCTTGCTTTTTCACTCTCTTATGGTGTGTTTTGATGAATAGAGATCCTAAATTTAAAATAGTATATTTTATAAAAAAATTCCTTCATGGTTAGTTATTTTTGTATCCTATTTAAGAAATTTTTGCCCACTCCAAGTTCATGAAAATGTTCTCTTTGTCTTCTAAAATCTTTTTGGTATGTCAAAGAAGCAAATTCTATACAAAGGAGCAAAGATAGTTTTTTTTCAAAAAAGGGTGTTGGAACAACTGAACGTCTACATGAAAAAAAATGAATCTAGACTTTATACCTTTCACAAACATTAACTCAAAACCCATCACAGACCTAAATGTAAAGCATAAAACTAGAAAACTAGAAGATAACACAGGAGAAAACCTAGATGACCTTGGGTATGCAGTGATTTTTTTAGATACAAAAGGGATGATTCATAAAAGAGAAAATTGATGTTAGACATCATTGACATCAAAAACTTCTGTTCTGCAAAAAGCATTGTCAAGAGAATGAGAAGAAAAGCCACAGACTGGGAGAAAATATTTATAAAAGACATATCTGGTAAAGGACTGGTATCCAAAATATACAAAGAACTCTTAAAACTCAATAAGAAATAAAAAACCTGGTTAAAAAATGAGCCAAAGACCTTAACAGGCACATTATCAAAAAAGATATATAGATGGCAAATAAGCATATGAAAATACGCTCCACATCATATGTCATCAGGGAAATGCAAATTAAAACAACAATGGGATACCACTACCCATCTACTAGAATGGCCCAAATCTGGATCACTGACAACGTCAAATGCTGGTGAGGATGTGGAGCAATAGGAACTCTCAATCATTGCTGGTGGGAATGCAAAATGAAACAGTCACTTTGAAAGTCAGTCTAGTAGTTACAAAACTAAACATATTTGTAATATATAATCCAGTAATCGTGTTTCTTGGTATTTAGCCAAAGGAATTAAAAACTTACATGCACACAAAAACCTGCACACAGATGTTTATAGCTGCTTTATTCATAATTACCAAAACTTGGAATCAACCAAGATGTCATTCAGTAAGTGAATAGATAGATAAACTATGGTCCATCCAGACAATGGAATACTATTCAGCACTAACAAGAAATGAGCTATCAGGCTACGAAAAGACATGGAGGAAACTTAAGTGCATATTATTAAGTGAAAGAAGCTGATCCGAAAAGGCTACTTACAATAGAATTCTAACTATATGACACGCTGGAAAAGGCAAAACAATAGAGATAGTAAAAACATCGGTGATTATCAGGGATTGAAGGAGGAGAAGGGATGAATAGGCGGAGCACAGGATTTTTAAGGCACTGAAAATAAAATACTCTATGATATTATAAAAATGAATACATGTCATAATACATTTATCCAAACCCAGAGAATGTACAATATCTAGGGTGAGACTATTGTGTCAATGTGTGTTCATTAACTGCAACAAATGTACCACTCTAGTGGGGGATGTTGATAATGGGGGAAGCAATGCATGTGTTGTGGGAGAGGATATATGGGAAGTCTCTGTACTTGCCCCTTAATTTTGCTTAAAATTGCTTAAAAATAAAGCTTTAATTTTTTATTGAGGTAACATTGCTTTATATCACTATATGTTTAAGAGGTGCAACGTTATAACTCAACATCTATATATACTTCATTGTGCTCACCACCAAAAGTCTAGTTACCATCAATCACCATACAATTGACTTTCTTTACCATTTTTGTCCTCTTTCCACCACTCTTCCCCTCTGGTATCCACCGATCTGTTGCCTGCCTCTGTGAGTTTTTGTTTTTGTTTGTTCATTTCTTTTGTTTATGTTCTTTATACTCCACATGAATGAAATCATACACTGTATTTTTTGTCTACTTATTCCAGTTAGCATAATAACTTCAAGATGCAACTTTTTTATATATGCGTTTTTCATAGTAGCTGTACTAACTTGCATTCCCACCAACAGTGTGCAAGGGTCCCCTTTTCTCTACATCCTTTCCAACACTTTTTGTTTCTTGTCTTTTTGATGATAGCCATGTTAACAGGAGTGAGATAATAGCTCATTGTGGTTTTGATATGAATTTTCCTAATAATTAATGATGCCGAATATCTTTTCATATGCCTGTTGTTGAGTTGTATGAGTTTTTAAATATTAACCCCTTATCAGAGGTATGATTCACAAATATCTTTTCCCATTTGTTTGTTTTTGCTTTTGTTTCCCTTGCTGTTGGAGTTGAATTAATTCACAGAAATATTGCTAAGACTGATGTCAAGGAGCTTCTGCTTATATTTTCTATTTTATGGTTTTAGGCCCTATGGTCAAGTCTTTAATTCATTTAGAGTTAATTTTTGTGTATGGTGTACAATAGTGGTCTAGTTTCATCCTTTTGCATGTGTCTGTCCAGTTTTCCTAAAACCATTTATTGAAGAGACTTTCCTTTCTCCTCTGTTTTTGGCTTCTTTGTTGTAAATTAGTTGTTCATATATGTGTGAGTTTATTTCTGGACTTTCAATTCTGTTCCATTTCTGTGTTTATTTATTCTGTCTCAGTTATCTATCTGTTTTTCTGCCAATACCATACTGTTTTGGTTAATATAGCTTTGTAATGTAGGTCGAAATCAGGAAGTGTGATACCTTTGGTTTCGTTCTTTTTTCTCAAGATGGTTTTGGTTATTTTGGGGTCTTTCGTAGTTCCATACAAATTTTAGAAGTTTTTATTCTATTTCTGTGAAAAATGTTATTGAGATTTTGATTGGGATTGCATTGTATCTGTAGGTTGTTTTAATAATATGGACATTTAAACAATATTAATTCTTCCAAACCATGAGCATGGAATATCTTTCCAATTTTTTGTGTCTTCTTTAATTTCTTTCAACAATTTCTTATAGTTTTCAGTATGCAAGTCTTCCACCTCTTTGGTTAAACTTCTTCCTAAGTATTTCATTTTTTTTTGTTGTGATTGTAAATGGGGTTCTTTTCTTAATTTCTCTTTATGATTTTTTCATTGTTAGTATATAGAAATGCAACAGATTTTTGTATGTTGATTTTGTACCCTGCAACTTAACTGTATTTGTTTATTGTTTCTAATGGTTTTTTAGTGGAGTCTTTAAAATTTTCCACATATAAAATCATACCATCCACAGATAGTCTCGGCTTTACTTCCTCCTTTCCAATTTGGATGCCTTTTATTTTTTTTTATTGTCTGATTGCCCTAGCTAGGAATTTCAATACTACACTGACTGACAGTGGCAAGAGTGGGCATCCTTATCTTGTTCCTGATCTTGGAAGAAAAGCTTTCAGTTGAGTATGATATTAGTTATGGGTTTGTCATATGTGGTCTTTATTTGTAGAGAAACTGTTTCTATGCCCATTTTATTGCGAGTTTTTTTTTTAAATCATAAATGGATATTCAATTTTGTCAAATGCTTTTTGGCATCTATTAAGATGACCATTAATCATATGGTTTTTAGCCTTTATTTTATTAATGTAGTGAATCGCATTGATTGATTTGCAGATGTTGAGCAATCCTTGCATCCCTGGAATAAATCCCACGTGATCATGGTGTATGATCCTTTTAATGTATTGTATTCAGTTTGCAAATATTTTGTTGATAATTTTTTACATCTATGTTCATCAGGAATATTAATCTGTAATTTTCTTTTTTGTGTGTTGTCCTTGTCTGATTTTGGCACCAGGGTAATGTTGGCCTCATAAAATTAGTTTGGCAGTCTTCCCTCCCTCTTCAATTTTTTGGAAGAGTTTGAGAAGGATTGTTATTAAATCTTCTTTGAATATTTGGTAGAATTAACCAGTGAAGCTGTCTGATCCTGGACTTTTGTTTTTTGGGAGTTTTTTGATTACTGTTTCAATATCCTTACTAGAGATCAGTCTCTTCAGAGTTTCTATTTCTTCATGGTTCAGTCTGGGAAGGTTATATGATTCTAAGAATTTATCCATTTTCTCTAGCTTTTCTAATTTGTTAGAGTATTGCTGTTTATAATAGTCTTTTAGGATGCTTTGTATTTCTGTAGTACCTGTTGCAACTTCTCTTTTGTTTCTGATTTTGGTTATTGAGCCTTCTCTCTCTTTTTTCTTAATGAGCCTAGTTAAAGGTTTGTCAATTTTGTTATCTTTTCAAAAATCCAACTCTTAGTTTCATTGGTCTTTTCTATTGTCTTTTAAATTTCTATTCCATTTATTTCTGCTCTGATTATTTATTATTTCCTTCCTTCTATTGACTTTGGGCTTTGTTGTTCTTCTTTATCTAGTTCCTTTGGGTATAAAGTTAGATTGTTTATTTGAGATTTTTCTTTTTTCTTGAAGTAAGCCTGTGTTGTTATAAACTCTCTTAGTACAACTTTTTTTCATCCCATAGATTTTGTTAGGTCATATTTTCATTTTCATTTGTCTGCATTTTTATATTTCTTCTTTAATTACTTCATTGACCCAATAGTTGTTCAGTAGCATGTTGTTTAATATTCACATATTTGTGATTTTTCTGGGGTTTTTTTTTGTAGTCAATTTCCAATTTCATACCATGTAGTCAGAAAAGATGGTTAATTTGATTTCAAAGATACTTAATAACAAGTTATTTTAAGACACTATAGATTTAATTAGCTAATGTATTATTTAGAAATTTTATTTTTATGAACATAAGAAAGTTTGGAAATTTTCCTAACCACATGTAATGAATATGTGTGTTCATACACATATAAAAAGGGAATAAGAGGGTAAGAAAAAGGGACATTTCATGTAATTAACTTGGCATTTCAAATCAGTGAGAGAAGGATGATTTATTCAGTATTTTGGAAAATAACTAGCAACTTCAAAAAAATTAGAAAATAGACAGGACTTCTAGTTTCCAGTCTGGCATGTAAGGTATTTGGAAATCATCACTCCTGTCCTCACAACAAGAAAAAAGCTGAGCAAACAGAACATCAACAATTCCTCTTAAATCCATCAGAGAATTGAGGTCACAGGGCAAATTGCTGCTCCCCAAATTGGAGAGACAGTTAAGTGGATACAGAGAATCACATCTCATAGAGGAGAAGAATGATAGAAAGAAAGAGAAGAATATACGAAGTAGTAATAACTGAGATTTTTTCCAAAATTCAAGACAGAAATCAAAACAGATCCAGGAGGCTCAGAGAAAACCAATGAGGATAAATACCTCCCCTGCCAAAGAAAAAAGCTGCACAAATATATCATATTTAAGCTTCAGAAAATAAAAGACAAAGAGAAAAATCTTGAAAGAAGCCAGCAAGGGTGGAGAGAACCTTACTTACAAATGGACAAGAATAAGGATTATCTTCAGAAATCAAGCATGTAAATAGAGAGTGGAACGAAATGTTTAAAGTATTGAAAGAAAATCTCATCAACCTAGAACTGATTCTAATCTATATCCAGCAAAATTATCCTTCAAAAGTGAAGAGGAAATGAAGACTTTCTCAGACAAAAAAATTAAAGGAATTTGTCATCAATAAACCTGAGTTACAAGATATCTTAAAAGAAGTTGTTCAAAAAAAGAGTGAGGGTTAAAATTTAGAAACTTGGACTTACACATAGACATGAACAACATTAGAGAGGAAATAAATAAAGGTAAAAATTTTTTTTATTATTCTTAACTGATCTGACAGATAACAATTTGTTCAAAATAATTATAGCAGCAATATATTCAGTGACTATAGCTTGTGGATAATTGAAATGACAGTAGTGATAATAAAGTATGAGAGGGAGAAATCAGGAATACTCTGTTACAAGGTAATTGTACTACCCATAATACAATATAGTGTTATTTGAAAGTGGACTTAGATTAATCATAAATGTATATTACAAACTTCAGAGCAACCACTTTAGAAAAGCAAAAAAAAAAAAAAGAGTAAAATTTGTATGCTAAGAGAGAAAAAAATTGAATTATATAAAATATTCAGTTAAAATCAGAGAAGTCAGAAAATGAATAACAGACCAAAAAGAAAAATATAAAATAAAAAAACAAAAACAAAGGCAATAGGTAGAAAACAATAATAAATATGTTTGATATTAATCCAACTATATTGATAATCACTTTGAACATCAATGGTCTAAATACACCAATTAAAACACAAAGACTATCACAGCGGATAACAAATCAAAACCCAACTATATGTTGTCTATAAGAAACCCATTTTAAATATAAAAACACAGATATATTAAAAGTAAAGAGATGGAGAAAGATATATCCTCATATCACTCATCAAAAAGAAATATGTAACTCTATTAACTTCAAAAAAAATACTTTGGAGCAAGGAAAGTTATTAGGGATCAAAAGAGATAATACATAATCGTAAAGGGTTCGGTTCTCTGAGAAGATATAACAATCCTTCATGTGGATATACCTAACAACAGAGAATGAAAATATGTGAAGCAAAAACTGATAGAATTGCAAGGTGAAACAGACAAATCCACTAGCATAACTGGAGACTTAAACCCCTCTATCAATCCCTGCTGAGAGATCCAACAAGTAGGAAATCGGTCAGGACATAGGTGAACTGAACAGCACCATCAGTTAGCTATATCTAATTGACGTTTACAGAATACTACATCCAACAACAGCAGAATATACATTCATCTCAAATTCACATGGAATAGTCACCAGAATAAATAATAAAACACACTCTATCAGATTTCAAAGAATAGAAATCATACAAAGTATGATCTTAGACCACACTGGAATTACTAGAAACCAATAACAACAATACGTGGGTCAAAGAAGTCTCAAGAGAAATTTTTAAATAGTTTGAACAAAATGAAAATGAAAATATAACTTAACAAAATTTGTGGGATGCAGCTAAAGCAGTGTGTAGAGGGAATTTATAATATTAAATGCATATATTGATAAAGAAAAATATTTAAAATCAATAAAATAACCTTTTGCCTTAGGAAACTAGAAAAACAAGAGAAAATCAAATCAAAAGTAAACAGAGAAAAAGAAATAACAAAAACTAGTGCAAAAATCAAGAAATCAAAAACTGTAAATCAATAGAAAAAAATAACAAAACTAAAAGAAGTTTCTCTTGAAACATGAATAAAATTGACAAGCCTCTAGCCAGACTAACTAAGAAAAAAAACAGAGAAGACACAAATTACTAATATCAAAAATGAAAGAAGTGGCATTACTACTGATCCTTGGTCATTAAAATAATAAAAAGAATAAAATAAAACCTAAATAAATGAAGAGGTATCCCATACACATGGATGGGAAAACTCAACATTGTCAAGACACCAGTTCTGTCCAAACTGATCTATAGATTCAACACAATCCCAATCAAAATCCAAAGGGAATACAAAGCCATATAAGTATACTCACAAAGCAAAGACTAAAAAAGAATGTTTTTTAAACAGTTGTGTTCAGTTATTAAGATTTGGAGATATATTTTCTTTAAAATATGAACACATGATTTTGCAATAACAAGGGAAGAAAATAATAGCTCAGTGATGAAATGAATTTAAAAATTGCAAACCTCAGAAACATAATCAAGCTTTTAAAATGTTTGTTTCAATATGATTAGTAAAAAGTTATTAATTAAAACATTATAATAAAATAAGTCTATCAAATATATTCCCTTGGAGAATGTTCAACTCAAGTTTTACATTTTTACCCTTTCTAAAAGAATCGCGCATTGATGATTACCCCAAATCAAAAGAAAAAAAAAGTGCACAATGTGAACTGCTTTATCTAAAAGAATCCAATATAAAATGAATATAAATATAAAATGAATCATTCTATCTCTGCAATTAAAAAATTCTTGCTTACATTATAGTGCAACCATAAATCATATACTCTTCAGATAAGAATGATTATCATGGCAAAGCTTAAAGATGAGATAGAAAGATAGAGAAAGAGAGACAGATAGATATACAGGCATGCAGAATATATACTACAATTGTAAGTAACCATCAACAAATAATAAAGTTTTAAAAAATTTAAAACTTCTGCTCTGTAGAAGACACTGTTAAGAGAATGAAAAGAAACCAATGATTGGGAAACGCTCTTTGCAAAACACATATCTGAAAAAGCAAATGGTATTCAAAATATACAAAGAATCCTTAAAACTCAACAATAAGAAAACAAACTACCCAATTAAAAAATGGGGGAAAGACTTGAACAGACCTATCACCAAGAAGATACACAGATGGCAAAAAAGCATAAGAAAAGATGCTCAACATCATATGTCATGGGGGATTGCAAATTAAAACAATGATGAACTACTTATTGAATGACGAAAATCCAAAATATTGACAACACCAAGTACTGATAAGGATGTGGAGCAACAGGAACTCTCATTCATTGCTAGTGGGAATACAAAATGGTAGAGCAACTTTGGAAAATAGCTTGGCAATTTCTTACAAACCTAAACATACTCTTTCCATATAATCCAGCAATCAGTCTTTGGTATTAACTTAACTGAGTTGAAAATTTATGTCCACACAAAAACCTGCACATGCAAATTTATGGCAGATTTGTTCATAGTTAATAAAACTTGGAAGCAACCAAGATGTCCTTCAGTGTGTGAATGGATAAATAAACCATCCAGACAATGGTATGTTATTCGGTGCCAAAAAAAAAAAAAAAATGATCAAGCCACAAAGAGACATAGAGAAGGCTTAAATGCATGTTGCTTAGTGAAAAAAGCTAATATTAAAAAGTTATCTACTGTATGATTCCAACTATATGACAGTCTCAAAATAGAAAAACCAGGGAGACAGTAAAAGATCTGTGGTTGCCAAGGATTTTAGAGGAAAGGGAGGAATGAACAGGTCGAGCACAGAGATTTTTTTTTTTACAGTAAATAAACCATTATCTACTGTAATGGCAGATGCAGATCATAGTACATTTGTTAAAATCCAAGAGTGAATCCTAATGTGAACTGTGGATTTTAGATAATATAATGTATCAATATTGGCTTACCAAGTATAACAAATGTACCAGACTAATGCTAATGGAAGATGTTAATAATGGGGTGGGGGGCATGGCGGAGGGAGTGTATGATAACTCTCTGTACTCTCTGCTCAGTTTCTCTGTAAACTCAAAACTGTTCTAAAAAAATCTATTAATTAATTAGACAAATAAATAAATAAATAAAATCGAGCTCTATAGCTTATTCCTTACTACAACATATAGTTCAACTGTGTTAAAAATAAATATTTAAAATATTAAATATAAGAAAACATTAAAGTATTAGAAAATACTGGTAAATATTGCACTATACAAGCCTGATACTAAAAGAGAAATGTAAAAGAAAGCATGTAATAAACTTTCATACATGAAGAATTTAGATGTCTCTGTAGCAATTTAACAAAATAAAATTGCTAATAGACAAACAAAAACAAGTAATAAAAAAATGAAAAATAAAACAGAAGACTATTTTTCTCCTATAAAATTGGAAAATATGTAAAGCAATATAAATATTCGATGTTGGCTAAGCTATGGGAAAATGGACAATCTCATGTACCACTGATGTTGGTATATGATAAATGGATAATTTGAGGCATTGGTAAATTGGTGCAATAAACATAAAAATCTTAAAAATAGTTATTTTCTTCTGACTCAGCAATTTTACTTCTAAATTATGTTTGAACAAGCAAATAAAGACATGAATATTTTAACATAATGACACATTAACTCTGTGTAAGCAATGCAACAGTTAGAAATGACAACATAATCTGCTTCATGCCCAGGAATTATAAACCAAAACGCCCCAACAAAAACACACCACTATAATTTTTTAAGGCACATATGCAAGTGCCTATGTTCGTGTACTTGCAAGGTAAAAGCCTGAAGGATTCACACAGAAATGTTAAAAGTCACTGGATAGAGTTTTGGGGGTCTGAGTTGTTTTTGCTTTGTTTTTGATGACATTATCTTTTCTTCTGTTTGTTTCTGTTTGTTTTTCCTACATTGGGCATGTATTCCACATCGAAAAATAAAGGGGTACAAAACAGACTCCTTGGAAGCAGTAAGGTAGAGTCAGGCAGCCAGCCATCCAGTGGGGTTGTTGTTACAGTTGAGGAGCGGTGGCCCTTGACCACAGGTGCAGTGAAGGGGAGGCGCCAGGAAGAAGAGACTACAGAGCCCCACGTGAGCAGCCTGGCAACCTCCCAGCCTATGCCTCATTTTTGAGTTGGCACCGCTCAGTGTCCTTGCCACAGGCAGTGCGTGGGAAGCTGTGGGGCAGCCCTGGCAGCCATAAGGCTGTACTTACTTCCCAGGCCTCCTAACCCCAACTCCCATCTGGGACTGGCTCCCCAGGACCCAGCTATCAAACCCTGTCTGAGGGGGAGCTGTGAAGTGCAGGAGCGCAGCTCTGGGTGACTGGTCACTGGTTGTAGTCCTAGGATCCACCAGGGAATGTAGCTCTAGGAGGGGGCAGAGCCCCAAAATGTCCCATTCCTTTAATTGCCCCTTGGAGGCCACAAAGCTGACTCCTTTCCTGCAATCAGCCTGTTCAGCTAGGCACCTGGCAGGCAACACAGTTGTCGCTCCCATAGCTGGGGTCCCCTGAGAGCGTGTCTTTCTTAAGGTCCTGGGCACAGAGGACAGGCTGCAGTGCATGCTACCGAGGCCACCAGAGCTGTAGACCTAGGTTCATCCTTGGAGAATCGCCTCCATCTCTGAGCTTCATGTCTCCCAACATTGTTGCAAAGGTTAATAATCAGTCAGTTTTCGCAGAGGGTCTCCTAAGGCCAGGCATGCTGCATAATCTCATGTAATTCTCAAGCAACCTTAGAAGATAGGTGTTATTATTTACTGCCCCTGCCAATTTCAGCCAAAGAAATTTAAGATTCAGAGCTTAAGTAACTTGCCCAAGGTCACAGAGTAGGAGGAATGGGGAGGGACTCCAAGCTCCACAACTCTTAACCCCAAGTCTGAGAATACTCTGTCGGTATCTAAGGATTCTTGCCTTTCTTAGGCAGGTGGCAAATGACGATCCCGGACAGGTACGAGGTGGGGGGAGGGTCTTGGCTCTGAGTAGGGCAACCCCAAGAACCCTGTTGTGGGGTCCTGCTGAGGCTCCAGGATCCAGGCTCCTCTTGCACAGGAACGATGCGGCGGCGTGCGGGGGAGCTTTCCCAGTCTCAAGAATGGGATAAGGGACTTAGGAAAGGGGTGGATGGCTTAGGGGCACCCATATTACCTTCCATTTGTCCCCTTTTCTCTCCAAGCCTCAATTTTCTCTTCTGTAAGCCAAGCCTGTAACACCTACTCCACAGGATGGTGCCGGCTCCTTTAAGCGTCCTGCCCTCTCTGCCCAGCCACCTGTCGCCGTCCTTTAGCCTGAAGATCTCAGGCAAGGCTGGAGGCTCCGCTGCCTCAAACGGAACCCCGGATCCGGACCCCAAGACCCACGTTCCTGTAGTGAAGCTCATGGAGCCTCCGGAACCCCCATAGCAAGCTGGGACAGCCTGCCCTCCTCAGGGGGTCTGGGTGCGCGGGGACTCACCGAGTGCGGAAGGAGTCGCAGGCGTCACGGGACAGAAGGAACCTCTGAGAGCTTTGGCCAGGAAACTGGCGGTGGCTTAGGCTGGCCATGGGCGGTGGAGAGGTGGGGCCCGCCCGGGCCAGTCCCCGGAGCCACGGCCAAGGCCAGAACCGGGGAGGGGAGAGGCGCCAGGCGGAGGCGAGAAAGGCGGGGGCGCTGGGCGGATAGAAAGTCACTCGGGCGCGCGGGCGGGGGGGCGGGGGGGGCGGGGGGGCAGGGGAGGGGCGGGGGGAGGCGGGGGAGGCGGGGGGCGGGGACTTTCACTAACTGTGAGACCGAGGCTGGATGCATCACTCACCTCCTCTAGGCCTGCTTAGGTTTATAAAGAAGACTTGCTACAGACCCTTCCAGAATTCACAGGGCTTTGAAAAGGCCCAAGGGTCATGAGGTTACTTGCAAGGCTGGGTTAGTAAGAGGAAACTCACCAAACCGGGTAATTTTCACTCACTCACTCACTCAAAAATAATGTGCCAAGTTCCTACCCTGTACTGTGGACACGGTGCAGAGCCAAACAAGATCCTTGCCCTTTGAACTTCCATGAACCTTTGAGAGGCAGTAACTTTGTATCTGGGTATGTATCGGGGGTTTCTGCCTACCTAGAGATCATCTCTCCTTTCCAGGCAATTACCCTTCTCCTGGTGCTCCCCTCTGTCTAGTCTGGATACCACAGACCCCTCTCCTGGCTCTTAATCTGACCAATCCTTAATCTCAAGCAGGGTTATCTGTTCCTCTCCCTGCCAAGGAAAGTCAGGGAACAAAAGAATACAGAGAAGAATAAAGCTGCCAACTTCCAGCCTTTGTTCAGGTGGCTGCTTCCACCTGTAATGCCCTTCCTGTCATACTTGCGGCTGGACTTCTCTTTGTCTTCCTAGCCTTAATTCTTTTGACTCTGAGTTCCAGCCACCTGGACCTCTTATTCAGTGCCTGAACACATCAAACTTGCTCCATCCTTAGGGCTTTTACACTGGCCATTGAGGAACATTCTCTATCAAATACTACAGAGGCACGCCCTCTCTTGTCTTCACATTTCGGCTTTCATATCAAATATCTGATGCAACATCTTAGAGAAGCTGTTCCAGGTTACACAGTCTAAAGAAGTCTGTCAGCCACTATCGCATAACCCTGTTATATTTCCTTCACAGCACTAACTGTATGTCTGAGATTTTTTTGTTCATTATTTGTTTATTATCTGTTTCTACCACTATACTCTAAGCTCTTCGAGGGTAGGAAACTGGTGTGATGTATTCACTGTTGTATTCCTAATACACGGTGATGGCACATAGTAGATGCTAAATGTGTGTTGAACATGTGTATTATCCCACATGCCAGGATAAACACTCAAGATTGAGATATCTCTACTGAGCCCTCTAGCCCATTCTCAGGAACTGTCTTTGTTCTTTCTGCTCCAGCCTCCAGGTCTCCTGGCTGTCCTTCATGTATATTAACCTTCTTGACTCATGAACTTTCCATGGGCTATTCATTTTTTTCCCCAAGGGAACCCCATTCACATTTCAGGAGATTCCTACTTAAATGTGACATCTTCAGGGAAGCTTTTCCTTTTCATGCGCTAGAGCAGATTCTTCATTATATGACCACAGAGGGGTTTTTAATTTTCCTTCATGCACCCCTCTTGATTATAATTTTATCATGGCTCCTGGGATTATTTGATTGACATGTCTTACCCACTAGAACACGAGGGCAAAGACTACTTTAGTCTCAGGAATTCTCTAACACTTAATATAGTGCCTTGTGTTCAAAAGGTGCTCAATAAAATTTGTAGGATAAATTACTGAATGTCAGGAGCCTAGAATGGGAAAGTAGTGTGAGCAGAACGTTGAAGCTGGAATGGAGAAGGCAGAATGAGAGGCGGTAGCAGGAATCACCTAAAGAATGACTTGCAGATTGGACACTCCAAAAAGATGTTAGAAAATCAGAAAAGACCCCATAGTCTTAGGGGGTATAAGGAGCAGGAAAGGAGAGAAGTTTAAGCAGAAAGTTTAGCAACACTGCCACCTGCAGTAACATGGAAAGTAGAAAAACATGCCAGATGGACTAGGTAATCTGGCTAAGTAAATTTCCCAGCAGAATATTAAAGGTGCTTCTTGGCTTCTTTTTACTAGATATACTAAAATGTGAGAGACAAGAGATATGCCCTAAGAAGAACTGTTAAATAAAAAGAGACCTAAACTTGCTGGTTTTGAAAATTCTCAGGTTCTCCGAATGTTAAATAATGCTAAAATTAGTAAACGAATTCCAAGTAGAGATGCAATCTGGGTCCATGCCAGGAAAAGATGGTCTAAAGATGAAGCTAAGGATGTGACTGTAAAATCCTTTGTTAAGTTCTCGAAAAAAATCAAAAGTGGCATCTTAAAATATTCAGTTAAACAGTAGGAATTCCGAGAAGCTAAGTTGTCATTCAGCCAAAGCCCAAGGTAGAGAAAGGCTTATCTCAAAAACATGCCAGTTGTCTAAAGGAGTGAACCTCGGTAAGATTCACAGAAGACACACAAAGTTTTTAAAAGAATTATATTGATAAAATAGTGCCAGCTTGAAGCTTGAACTGAAAGGATCAGAGATAGTATAAAATGAAGAGAGACTTCTGGAACACCACTCTGCCCCAATTCTACTGCAAGAAGCAGCCCAAGAAAGCACACAGATGCAAACATGGGCTAGATTTCATGGAAACAAAAAGACAACTTGAGAGCAGAACAGAGTCCAAGGTTGAAACCAAGAGTATGGAGAGGCCAGAGTCAATCTGAATTCCAATCAAGGAACTTCTAACATCTGACCAGCTGTACTTCAGAATCATCAGACTCAGTTCCCTAACGACACCCATGTGCTTCCTATCCTTGTCCCTTTTGAACAAGAATATCTATAGTGGTCATGCTATGCTTGTCCCACTATTGTGTGTTGGAGTGGCAGAGAACAAGAGTGCAGACAATTTGTCCCTGGAACTCACAGGTCTACAAATTGAGGGTGACTGTACTCAATGAGGTGCACTGAAGGAAATCTACCCAAGGAGATTCTTTCACATCAGAACCTAATTTAGATGTAAAAATTCTGGACTTTGAGTTCATTCTGTAGTTGGATGGGACTTTTAAGGGAATAAGTGTTTGGAAGGGTATGCATATTTTGCACGTAAGAGGACTGTAAATAATTTGTGGCCATTGAGTGGACTGTGATAATTTAAAAACTCTTTGACACTCCCTCCTCCTTCAAGAGGAGGAGTGCAATTTCTTGAGCCCGTGAACATGAGCTGACTCAGTGACTTGCTTCTAACAAATGAAATAGGGTGGAAGTGACTCTGCATGGCTTGTGAATTAACCATTTCATAGACCAGATAGAGAAATGGGGCCTGAGGTTAGAGAGTGGTAGAAATCGGTTCTGTATTCTAGAACTTTATAATACTCTCTGAATAAGTCATGCTGAACCCAACTCTGCTGGTTCAGTTCATGGTGCCCGGAATATCCCTTCACTTCATCTACCCCAGCTTATGCTTCAGAGATTGGTTTATATTTATCTCCTTTGGAAAGCTTTCCCCAGCTCTCCTCTCTTTGGAATTCCCTCATTTATAGCACAAATCACATTCTAACATAATTTTCCGTGTGCTTATCTGTCTGTCTCTCTCTCTCAGTCGCAAGGCCCCTGAGGGCAAGGTCAGAGACTACTTCATCTGTGGACCCCAGAGCCCTGCGCAAGACCTGACTCAAAAAAGGCACCAGTGGCTGAGTGTGGATGAAGGATGTGTCCAACAAAGAGAGCCTGTTTTCTGTAGATCCCTAGGTGGCTGGGAGAATAGTGGGTGCTTGCAAAGACCTACGTTGTAGGAAAGGAGATGGGGCTACTGCTCTAATCCAGGGGAAGTTTAGAGGATGAGTATGCTCAGGGCCACATGGGTGAGTGACCAGAAAGAGAAATGGATTAACTTTATGTTGTGTAAGGATGATTCAGCTTGTCGTTTGGGAACTCAGTAACTGGGTGCTGCTATGTGTACATTTCTTGCAAAGGAAACATTAACTTGTCAAGGTCTATGTGCAAAGAACATGACCTGAACTTTCTTTTCAAATTTGTAGCCTGTGTTCCCCTTTGGTAAACTCCTGAGGCCTCCTGTTCAGATGCAAAATGAGATGACCCCAAGCTTCTACTTTGCCTTGTGAATTACTCATGGTGTCTCCTGATTTCCTATATTTTAGAACCTCCCTCAATGAGAACTTAGAATTCAGTGTGGTTTTCCTTGCTATTCCCCATTAAAATGGCCAACATGTGATTTTACTTATTGTTTTATAGTTCATTCTGGTTGCCATAACGCAATACACACTGGGTGACTTATAAACAACCAAAATTTATTTCTCACAGTTCTGGAAGCTGGAAGTCTGAGGTCAGGGTACCAGCATGGTTGGTGAGGGTACTCTTCTGAATCACAGACTTCTCATGTGCCCTCACATGAGCTCCGTGGGGTCTCTTTTATAAGGGCACTAATCTCCCTCATGAGACCTCCACCCTCATGATCTAATCACCTCTCAAAGGCCTCACATCCTAATATCATCACATTTGGAGGCTAAGTTTTCAATATATGGCATTCCAGTAATGATGGCAGACTAGGAAAATGTTGTGCTTGCCTTCTCTCATGATTACATCAAAATTACAACTAAACTACAGAACAACCATCATTGAGAAAGACCTGAAGTCAAGCTGAACAGAAGTGCTATTGCTAAGGAAATATAGAAGACCTGTCAAAACTAGTAGGAAGGGCAGAGAGGGAGAACAGCTGGTCCTACATCCACATGTGGTGGTTAAAAATGGTGAGGGATATCTCAGCCACGAAGATCCCCTCTGAGGACCAAGGGATCCCAGCCCCACACCAGGCTCCCAAGCCCAGGGCTCCAGTGCCAGGGAGAGAAGTCCCACAACTTCTGTTTGTGAAAACCAGTGGAGATTGCGGCTGAGTGAGATGGAGGGCTGCTGGAGCTCCAGGCATTCCTCTTAAAGGGCCCACACATGGACTTACTCCCTGATGAAATTATTCACTCTGAACTCCAGCTCTGGGCAGCAGCTAGAATGAATGGTGCCAGGGACCTATGGGGTTCAGGGGGGCCTGAATTGTCTGGCTTCAGGGCAAGGGCTGGAGGGGCAGCTTTCTTCAGATTGAGGTGATGAAAGAAGCCATTGTTTCTTTACTGAGCCTTCGAGCCACCCAGACTGCAGAGGCAGGCGGGCACCATATCTGAGTTTCTGTCAACCTGGCTAACACCATTTGCCCTGCCCTGTTAATTTCCTGAGACTGCACTCTACCCAACTTGTGGTCCCACACAAGCAGCTTCCTGTGGCTTTTCCATACAAAAGCCCTGTCTTGGTTTGTTCTGCAAAATTTCCTAAAATCTCTAAAAGGTTCACAAACCCCAGTAATTAAAGTCAGCATAAATAGCAATAAAAATAATTAACACATCAAAATAAATTTATATGATTGTCAAGTGTAAAAAATCATTCAAGTAATATCAGTAACAGAGAATACTTACACAAGGTCAGAGCCTGGCTGTTTGTGTCCAGAACACTGAAAGGAGTGTCTAAAATGAAGAAGGAATATTAGAAGATGTGTTCTAAGCAAAAAAAAAAAAATTTAACTTCTTTTAAAAGTTTAATGAAGAGAAAGAAAAAGTCACACACAACTATCTGGTTCCCCACAGATTCAGCTCTGTGCTTCTCCTAAGGGCCGTTTAAAGCCAGGCCTGTCCTACAGATGTGATTAGGCATGAGAATCTGAGGCACCTAAGGGCTTTGTACTTGAACCTGGCCTTCCAGGTCATTCTGGAAATATGCTTGTCAAAGCAGGAAATAGAATATGCATTGTTTAGCTGGCATTGGAATGTTTGCCTATTTGGATGTGGCTTCTGCCTTGCTTTGTTGACGCCTCCTGCCCAGGGCTTCCCAGATGCCCAGGTGAGAGGTCATCTGGCAATCCAAAAGTGAGGGATCACCATACCCCCATGAGGCAGCCCTTACAGATAAGGGCTTCTTCTTCCCCGACAGAAGTTCTGAGACTCATTTCTGAAATCTCCTCAGAAAGTTTGGTAGGATTAAGCAACCAGAGGCCAGTTTTGCTGGATGGGCTAGGCTGCTTTCTCTCCTTCCTGTCATCTCCCTGTCTCTCAGTCCTACTACAGGGGCCATATTCCCAATTCAGGGACTCACACATGAGCGTTTGTCCAGGATGAGGCAACAACCCACTTGCTCTGGTCACTTTGCTGACCTCAATCTATGCCCCTCTTGGTCCCTTGAATATTTCTCATGAACTTTGGGGGTTCTCTCCCGTCACTCCTGCCTTTTTCTACTAAACCCTTCCTCATCCTTTAGGTCACAGTGGCCCTCCTTGGCCTCTCCTTCTCATGGTGCCATGTCCCCTCCCTTTGCAATCCTGGTCTCAATGCACAGTCTCACTTACCAGGACTATTTGCCACCACTGTTTGGGATAGGCAGAGCAGCTCACCTCAGGTTGGTCCAGTAAAGTCTCATCTTACTCAGGTGCAGAGGGCTCTTCCCCCCACATCTCCATCCATAGGGTTCTGGGATACTGAAAGGAACTGGTGAGTTTTCTGGGGTCAGGTGGGGGACCTGATTCCACACAAAGAAATTACTTGGGTAGAAGGTCTGTGGACAGCAAACTGGTTGCAGCCAGTGGATGGCCCCTGGAAGGCCCAAAAGGGACAGTCTCTTTGCTTGGATCCTTTCTCAAGGGCACCCAGGGGCTGGTGATTCAGGTGCTGTTTGCAGGGAACTGTTGTCACCTTTGAGGACTTCTCCAGTGGGTATGATTTCACATCTCTTCTCACCCTCTACCCCTCGCTGTGGAATACTTATTTTGTGGGAAGAGATGATGGCTGAGACATTTGCTACTCCTCAAATATTTCTGTGCTGTCCACATTGCCATTTGCAACTCCCACCTCCTGTGTGTACCCCACTCTTCTGGCCATTGACTGTGAGCAGAAATGTCACTTGGAGGCTGAAGCATTTAAGAGCCTGCATGTAACTCTAGTTCCCCGTCTCTCAAGAAGGGATTGATGGAGTCACAGGATGGAGAAATGGGTCCCCGAGACTTTCCTTGTAAGAGAGCTACCCTAGATAACTGTGGGCCTTGGGACATTTAGAGAAATAAATCTATGCTGCATCAAGCCACTGAGATTAGAAGGTTAATATACTATTGCAACATAATCTAACCTCTCCTGACTGACAAAACCTGAAAAAGGGCTTTTAAATTAAAAAGTCAAGAAACTGACAACTTTGCTTAATTCTATTTTTCCTTGGGGGCAAGAGAAAGTCATGAGAGATCCAAAGGAACTAGAGGAAAAAGTCGCTCAATAGCAGTTGTCCCTTTGCCAATGACATGCATTTTTGAGCTAACTGAGTAACAATTCGCCCTCTTTGCTGTAGGATCTAGAAATGAATGTCTATAGGCTCACTCTTGTATCTCCAGCATCCAGCACAGTATGCTTCAGTGGGAAATATTCAGGAATGAAATGTAGTTGTAGAGCGAACTAATGAATAAATAAGTAACTTCATGATCTTAGAAATCCCTCTGGGACTCTAGGGATCTATATTTTAGGGATCTATCCTCTGTGTGGTTAGACTGCAGTTCCCACCCACGCCTAGGCTGGACCCACCCTGCCAGGCCCTGAAGGCAGCTACATGCACTGGAAGTCTAGAAGGGCGTTCATCAGCTGAAGAAAGGCCAGATCAGGAGAGCCGGGAAAGTCACACTTCGAAGGCACTACCGGCCCAAGAAGAAGGGACATGGATTGAGGAAGAGGAGGAGGGAGACCCTGGAGTTGCGGGCCCTGGTTTTACTTCCAGGCCCTGATGGCCTATGATGGCCTATGTTGGAGTAATTAGTGTTTCTCATGCAAAGCCCTACTGAGCACAAGAGTGTCAGTGTCATGTCCCTGGACTCCCAAATCCTCCAGCAAGCTGCTCTGTCAAGTCTAGGTCTGGTTAGTTTTCCACATGGCCATCTCTGTTTCTGGCATTGCTCCATCAAGTTTGATTACAGCGTTTGGTTCCTTTCTCAGGCAAGGGCTGCCCCTGATTTCTTCTGTTCTTAGGTTCCCATAAGAAGGATGTTGTAAACCTGTAAAATTTCTTTGCTGATAAAATTGAGTAAGCCCCCCACAAGGTCACCTTTTAATGAAATGCTTACTCATTGGGCATAGAACTTTGCAATTAGTGCAGGGGGCTGTCCCCACCAGTGTCTGCCCGGGGAGAACCTTTCTTGCAAAGGTTTTTCTGAAGCTTCACGAAACTATTGGTGTCTCTACACTGTGGTAGAGACAAATTCAACCAATATTTAAGCAAGCACCCACTGTGTGTTAGCAGTGACAAAAAAGGCAGGCTCTTGTGTTCCAGAAGTTCAAAGTTAGGGAAGGGAGATAGATGCAAAATCTGTTCCCTCTCTTGAGTAATATGTACTGAACATCTGCTCTGTTCTGGACACTGCGGATACAGCAAAGAACACAGTTTTTAAAAACACACCAAACCATTGTGGCTGATGATTTGGGCTGGACAAGAAACAAAATAAACATGAGAGTTATAGGATATGTGAGATGAGAGAAATAAAGTGGAGAAGAGAAAGAAGAGAGAGAAGATTTGGGGAGGTTGAATATTAAACAGGATGGTGAGAGAATCTTCATAATAGAGTGATGGCTGAGCGGAGTCGTAAAAAGGTGAGGAAGCCCTATGCCCCCTGGAGAGCACACCTGGGAGAAGGGCACATTTAGAGGAGAGGGCACACCTGAGAAAGAGTACATCTGGGGAAAATCACCCCTGGAAGAAAGGTACACTTGGGGGAAGAGTGTGCTAAGCATAGCTTCAGGAGCAGAAATGTGCCTGGCAAGCTCCAGAGTGAGGGAAGGGGTGCATGAGGTAAATGAGAATCAGGGCAAATCCAGGGCCCAGATGGGGAGAGCATGGCACACACATCATCAATTCCTTATTCATTTAGTCACTATTGGCTTTTACTGCCAACTCTGTCTGAGGCCTTTGGTGGACAGTGAAGAACTACATGGTGAGGAGAACCCAGTCTCTGGAGTGAGACTCTAGGGCCTATATACTTGCTGCCTCCGCTTCTGGTGTCTCCTATTTGGCTGGCTCCTTCCTTTTATTCAGGTACTGACTGGAAGTGCTTCCCATTATCCTCTTTCCTATTCCCCAATATAGCTCCTTCCAACTCTGAGCAGTCCCTAAAATTGTTGTATTTATTAACGTAATTTTACTTACTTATCTGCTCTGTTGAAAACCGGTACGATCAGGAACCATGTCCTAGATGCTCAGTAAATGCTTGTGGAAGGAATAATGTCCTACATTCTGACACGCATCTCCACGAACCTGCACCTGTGAGGATCATGTATCTATAAGGCTGACAGTGCCTGAACTGAGCTGGCCCCACGTGCTTCCTCTCCCTTTCTTCTCTTTAGTTCTGGAGGAGAGGTGTCTTTTACCTTTCTGGGGTTCTCCAGCCCCTGAGGTTCTAGATCCTGTCCTCTCAAATGCCTAGGGGAACTCTTCATGTTATCTACTCTCTTACCTCACCATCTTCCACTGATTGTTGCTTTAGATCCATGCTAAAAATCCTTCCTTCACCTTTGTCTCACCCACCTATCTCTTCCCTTCCCTTGTCATGCAAACTTCCAAAATATAGGCTTGGGGCTTGGGGACAAGATATAACTTGGGGCCTGGGGACAAGATTCACAGAGTCAGTAACCATTTGTATTACTATGCAGGAATTTATCTGTACTGCTCACAGTTGGTCTTTTCCCTAGAGTGAGGATTCATAGCTTTAGAGTCTCACCTTCAAAGGTTAAGAATACTGGGATGTTTACTCCACATTACTTATGAATGCAATGGTTTATTAAGAAATCTATTTCCAGAGGAAGGGGGTAGTCAGAGGCACTTGCCAAGCCTTATGTCAGGAACTATGTTCTGAGGTCTGCCTACCTCTTCCTGGGGGCGATGTCAGGCTAGATCTGGACTGGGCACCAAGAGAGGGAGAGAGCTCATCAGGGTCAGTCATGCTCATGGTAAGGAGGATAGGTGCATATGGGGGTGGGGAAATTGATGATGGTCATCTCTATCTCAAGTTTTAAGCCCCATAACATGTTTCTATCATGCTCTTTCCCCTCTGCCATGAGGCCAGCATGCCACAGATAAAAGCTACTGGGGCTCCTTTAACTGATTCATTTAGGCATGCATTTTAAGCCAATAAACATTTGCTGAGTCGCTACTATGTGTGTAAGCCTCTGACCTCACAACCCAAAGCTTTCTTCAGCTACACCCATGTCCAAGGCTTGGAAGGGTGGGGGGGGGGGGGGTCACTTCCTGTGCTTCTGAGGCAGATGGGCACAGAACTATAGAGGGATGTACTTATGTAGCACTTACTGTATGCCAAACACTGTCTTAAGCACTTCACACATCAACCAACATGCTTAATGTCAGAACTTGAGAGACATACTCATTAAGTTCAGGAAATAAACAGGAGTATGAGCTGTCATTTTTATTGTAAAATTTTGGAGCAATGCAATAAAAAAAAAGAATACATAATTATTAAAAGAGATAAAGTATTACTCTTTTCAGATATGTTGATTTTGATGCACAGAAAACCCAAGAGAGTAAACAGAAAAACTATTAGAATTAATAAGTAAAGTCCTACAAGTTATATGGCCTGGGAAGAGCCTTTTTTCTATCCCTTCCTTCTTCTGAGTCTCTGTAGAGCCTTCTGAAGTAAAGATTGTCACCTCACTTTGCAGATGAGAAAACCGAGGTTCTGAGAAGAAATTGATCAATGTCACAGCAAGTGAATGACAGAAGGAAAATCATAGTCTAGGTCCTAGTCTGGGTTCTACAGCATTATGTGCTCAAGAGCCACCAGCTTGCTAGGACTCCAAGCAGTCTAGAGAAGGCAGGTGTTTTTTTTCACCAAGTGAACTTCCTCTGCTGGTTCAGGCCTCCCCTACCTCCCCTTGCTCCCCAATTAACACAGGTTTTCCTTTCATTAATTTGAAAAACAAACAGCCGGAATCTCCATTTCATGCATTACAGTAAGACTCTTCCTATCCTAACCCCACTCCAAACTCCCCCATAATTCCCACCAATACTTGTGTGGATTTCCAAAATGCTTGTGTTTTCCCAGGCCGTTTAAGCTACCTGCTTTCTTGACAGTGCCTGGCTCCTAACTGGCAATCTAGGTTCCAACAAGGCCCGTATTTGTATCCCAAACCTCTTTTCTGAGCTGCACATTCCTACATACAGCCATAATCTTGACTATTCCTTTTGGATGGATATCTTATAGATACCTCAATTCTTTTGGAAACAGGAGTCTTGATCTTTGCCCTAAACTTGTTTTTCCTTAGTCTTCCCTGTTGAGGGGGAGGGAGTTATTCCTCAGATCCGTATGTTTCCACAGACCTGTTTACTGTTATATTCCCCATGAAGAATTCATTGCCTGGCACAAGGCAGGCATTTATATTGGTCAGCTGGAGAAGCTGTTATGCCACAGTAACAAATGACCCCAAATCCTAGTGACTTAGAACAACAAAGGTTTATTTCTCACTCATATTTATGTTTTTGTTCCACGTCACCTTCATCCAGAATCAAGGCTGAAGCAGCAGTCCCTGCCAGACATGCCAGTCTGATATGATGACACTTAAAGCTTCTTCTCACTGGTTAAGACTGAGTCAACAGGGCATGGAAGCATAGCCCTACCATGAACTGCTGGAGAATAATAGTACAATCTACTGCAGGGCTTGATAAATACTTATTTAACATTGACATTATGAATATTATGACAGGCAGCTTCAACCATGGGTCTAGGACCTGGATTTCACATGCGGTTTGAAAAATGGGCTTCATACTTGAGTCACAGGCACATGTTTGGGCCATAGAGCTCATCTACTCACCCAGAATATCAACTTCTCACATGGCCTGGGGTCCTGTCCTCTCATGTGGACAGGGATCTTGGCCTCACACATGGGCTGAGGTCTTGGGCCCACATGTGAGGTCCTGGCCTCACCACGAACCCAGGACAAACTTCTCAGTCTCAGGTTTAAGGAGACTGTAGGGAGTGGACATTCAGCTTCCATGGTCATCACTTACCTGAGATCATGTGTCTTCCTTATTCCTGTCACTCCCTTCTTTTTGGCACAGTTCCCCTAACCTCATTCTGTACCCCATGGGATAAGCTCCTGGGAAAGCTCTCAGATTCTATGATGCTCTGCCTTGAGCTGTGGCATTCCAGAGCCACTGAGATAGGCCGCGTGCCTACCCCTACTGATTCTTGGAACCTGCCCTGGGATCAAGACAGAAAGCCCACCTCCATTCTCAGATCTGGCCTGGGAGCCAGAAGTTATTTTAATCTCCCTCTACATCCTTGCTCAGGCTGGCTGGTGCCCTGCCTTACTCCTCTTTTGTACTCAGAGAGGCTGCAGTGGGCAGGCCCTGTGGACAGGTCCACCTCCTGAGCCTCCTTTAGTACTCCTCTCTCTACACGGGCCTGGGCCTCTGGCATACAGCCCATCTCCTATATCAGACCCCCATCTCTGGGGTCTCAGAAGCAATGCTTGGTGATAAAGCGCTCACCATGTCCTGTAGACTTCACTGCCCAAGGCTCTCACTCATGGACCCTGAAAAAGTGAATGGGACTGGAAGAGCCACTCTGAGCCTTCTGTGTCTTGGTCTTCTGGAACCAAAGGCTTGAACTGGGTGCCATCTAAGGGGCTGTCCCGGGAGGTGGATCAGGCTTTGTCAAATCTCTGAGCTGGGGTCTCCTGCAGGTGGAGACTAAGAGGGTGGGAAAACCAGGGTGTCAGGACCACATGACATGCAGCCCTAGCAACTCTCCATGTAGCTGAGGCTGGTACAAAGCCACTGTGGGCCTCAAGAGTCAGTGGGGAGTTAGGTTTGGGTGACAGAAACAGGGAAGATTTTTACGCACACACCTGCATGGATGCAAAATAGCACACATACAAGCCAAGCGCCTATCTATAAGGTCTTGGTTAAAAACGTATGGGAGAAGAGAGCAGCCGTCAAAAAGTATGAACAAGCTCTCTACGTACATGTAGCGAGAAATCTCTAAGACAGGTTGTTACATTAAAAAAAAAGGAAAAAATGAGGCACAGAACAAGGAGAAAGGCATGTGGACCATATATTCTATTTGCTTACATTTCTTATGAGCATAAACCCATAACAGATACCTAGTGCCTACAGGGGGCGCAGAAGAGCAGGATAGACCAGAATGGAAGAGCTAGGTTTTAGAAATAAATTAAAAAAAAAAAAATTATTTTGATTTTTAAACCATGTAAATGTATTACCTGCTCAAAAGTTTTAACAAATTAAAAAAAAATGAGAGGACACACAGAGCCGCCTGTTGTCACAGACCTGGAATCTTTGAAGATACAAGCACCGACTTCTACCCCTGACCCCAGGTTTTCCCCCACACCTTGGGATCTAACAAAGCATCCCACCCCCAGTCTTCCAGTCTGGAGTCACACTTGGGTCTGAGATCATTATGCCTTAGAGCAGGACTTGGCCATGCAGACTTATTTAATTTGTATGGCAAGAATGTCCTGCTGTCCTGGCTGCAGTCCTGGCTGCGGCTGCCGTCCCAGAGGAGAAGAGGATGACGAGCTTTGTCTTGCTGCAAATGGGAACATGGAGGCCTGGAAACCGGGGTTGGCTCCAGGGAGGGGCTCAGCCAGTGCCCCTAGCTGTTGCCTTGGACTGTCTGCCAGAACCCAGATTGCCATGGAGGGCCAGGATTGGCCCCACTCTCCTGTCAGTCAAGAGGGGCCTAAGGAACCCCTGCACCGCCATCCTTTTCCAGTCACAGCCTTGACCACTTCTGAGCCCATGTCTTCCTCTCTGTGCTTCTCTCTTTGCTCTCTTCCTGTCTGCCTGAAGACAATGCAGCCTGGCTGTTCTAGAGATGCCTCCAGGACTATAGCCAAAGGATTTTGTTCAGAACTCAAAAGGCTGTCTCCCAGGATGTGGACCTTCTTGCCTGAGAGCTCCAGAGTCTAAAGGCGATGGGGAAATTCCTTTGTGGTTCTTGGAAAAATTCCACTCCATCTCAGCACCCCACCAGCACTTGCATAATTAGAGGGTATGAAGAAGGCCAGACTCTTATCTTTGAAATACTATCTCCCCACCCTGACGGCCTCCCTAGGCCCAGACTTTTTTTTCTCTCTATGTTTTGATGTGCAATATTCATCTAGAAAATGTACATCTCTTAAGTGTACAGCTTGATGAGTCTTACCTGAAAATGCCTAGTAACCATATCCCAAATTGAGAAATCAAATATTATAAGCCCCCAGAAGCCCTCTTGGTCCCCCTCCCTCCTGCCACCAGCGAAAACACTTTCCTGATTTCTGGCACCATAGGTTCGTTCTGCCCACTTTGGAACTTTTATGTCCGTGGAATCACACAGTAGATATTCTGGCTTCTTCTGTGCAACAGTATGTGAGAGTCATCTCTGCGATTTATTCTCACTGTGGTACAGTATTCCATTGCATGGATAAACCATAGTTGATTTCTCCATTCTACCACTGATGAGCATGTGTCTGGGGCTGTGAGGAATAGCACTGCTGTGACATGCTTTTCGGTGAACATCCATACACATTTCTCCTGAGTATATGCCTAGGTATGGAATTGCTGTTTCCCAACACTATGGGGTAAAGTCTTGCTGTGACTTTGAAGCTAGAGAAAGCAGATAGACTCTCCACATATATGATCTCAGTCAGGTACAGAAGGGAAAGTTCATAGGACAGCAGCAGCATAGAGGTGACGGCCAAACACTGTGAGGTACTACTTTCTTCTGTCCTGAAGGGGTGGCCACTCCCTTTGTTGACTACGGATGTTGCTGCAAAGCCCAGTGGGTTAGGACGGAGGTGCCACAGAGGGCCTCTCAGCCCTTTCCCTCCCCGCCCAAGGCCCACATGGATCTTTCCAGTTCTTCCTTTTGGGAGGAGTTATTAATTTGGTGGATTTGAGTCTGACCTATTGATCAGACCTTGATTATTGCAGGCAGGACTCACGGGTTTTAGGAGGTAAATTCCACGTTCTGCTACCTCTTGCTACCGCTGTATTCACTTCCTGCTTCCCGCCTCTCAGGGCTAAGCAGGTCCCGCAGAGCCTGGCAATGTGGCCTTGATCTCCCTGCTCTAGCTTCCATTTCCTCTCCACCAAAAAAACAGCTATGCCTACTGTGGTGAGGATTAGACACTGGCTCAGCTATGAATAAGGGAAATTGGGGTCCATTTGCTGCTAGTCCCTTTGGGGGGTTCCTTGAGGTCAAGTATGAGAAGGCATTGTTAAATAAACGATATCAAAATACCACCAAACACTAAACAGAAAAAAAAGTCAGTTCACCAGAAGACACCATTAAGAATGAAAAAACAACCCACAAAAGTTGCCTTTTATTCAAGACAGGGCTCGTGACCAGAAAATGTAAAGAACTTACACAAATCAATAAGAAAAAATATACAACTCAATTAAAAACTGGCAAAAGACTTGACTAGCTATTTCACAAAAGAGAATATTCAGATGGTCAATCTATACATAAAAAGGTACTTCATATCAGCACTCACCAGGAAAATGCAAATTAATGTCACAATGAGATGTCATATCGTAAGTTGCTAAAATAACAATGTCAAGTGTTTCCAAAAATGAGGAGCAACTGGAACTCTCATACATTGCTGATGAGAGCATAATGGGTAGAACTACTTTGTAAACCATGTGAAAGCATCTAATAAAGGTAAACCAAGACCTACCATGTGAACCAACAACTCTACTCATGACAGATAATCAACAGAAAGGAGTCCTTATGTCCCATAAAAGTTATGGTCAAGAATATGCGCAGCAACTTTATTTGTTTTTTATTAGCCTCAAATGGAGAACAACATGAATGTTTAAACAGTAGGAAGATTAATTAAATGGCAGTATTCAGAAAACATAGTGGAATACTACACAGTCACAAAAACCAAACTACTCATCTTTACAACAACATGGATAACCCTCATAGGCACAATATTGAATTTTCATTCATACAAAAGAGCAAAAAATGAAGCAAAACTGATAGATAGTGATAGAGGTCAGCATATAGGTTTAAGGCAGTTGACTGGGAGCAAGTACCAGGATGTCTTCTGGGGAGCTATGAGTATTGCATTTCTTGATCTAGGCGCTGAGTACACTTGGATGTCCATATGTAAAACTTCATCATAGTGTACACATAAGATTTGTGCGTTCTACTATAGTAAGTTGTCTTTCAGTAAAAAGAAAAGAAAAAGGTTCCAAACTTCATGTTCACCTTTCTCCTCAAAACAATCAGATGTCAGAGTTGTGGTAGAAAGTGCTGGTTCATGACCTTTTTGTAGTTAGCTGAGGCCATATGACCAGTTCTGGCCCATGGTTTGTGAACGGAAATGGTGAACATCAATTCCAAGCTAAAGCTCTTTATTTTCAGTGCTGGACCCTTCATTTCCTGTTCCTCTACAGCAGAATCCCAATGAAGTCTCAAGATCAACGTGGCCTAGATAGCTGAGTTCTTGCATCAAGAATGTTGTCTGGACATTGGGTGGAGAATAAAGCTTTATTATGTTAAGCCAATGCTATTTCAGGATTGTTTGTTACCGCAGTGTAACCTATCCTATCCTGACTAATACAAGGATATGTAGGAGACTGACAGAGGAAAAATAGGCCTTCAGGTCTCCTAAGCTTGTTCTTGATCTCAGCCAGGTATCATGTCTAGCATCAGACCACAAAAAGCCCTATGTGTATATTTGATGGAACCCATTGTGATGGGTCCTGGAGTGACATTACAGCTGAGATGAAGCACTGGCCTCCAATCTTCTCAAAGCAAGCCTCCTCAGCATGCTGTTCCCTCTCCAATTGCTCTGAGTTATTAACATTTTCAGTAGGTGTTTGTCCATTGCCCATGGTAGAGAGCCTCCATTGGTCATAGTCAGGACAACTAAGTTCTTTTCCTGGAGCTACTTTCTTTACTATTTTAAACTCTTGTTTCGCAACAGAATCTGACCAACATTTTGGATTACCAAAAAACAACAGGTGGCAAAATGCACCAATAATTTCGAACCCAGCCTCATGTTGGAAGGTATGATGGGACACAGTGTGGTGGGGGGAGGGCGAAGAGCTTGGGGCCAGGAGTAAGACAGGCCAAGTTCAACCTCCAATCCCCTTGTTGGCTAACAATGAGGACTTGCCAAATTGCTTAGCTTGTCAGTGTTCCAGTTTCCTCATTTGTACAATTGGCATGATAACGGCACCAAATCAGAGAGAGGATTATTAAGAGTATTAAATAAGTTATTATGTATAAGATGCATACATTTTTTAAAAATAAACTATAGAAAGACCTCAAAATGTGTCCCCAAACTTCATTTGAGGTTTCTAAATGGGGTAGGTTATTTCTTCTCATTTTCTAGAAAAGTAAGCATAGTGTCAGAGCTCCAGCACCTACGTTCTTCTGAGGTAAGATAGATCCATCTCACTAACACTACTTGATAGCATTCATTTCAAGTGCCGGATCTAGTAGGTCAAAGTAATCAAGAGATAATTAAAGATGAACAAACTCTCAAATTCAAAAAGTGGGCAAGCACCTTACATTTTAGATGATCATGGAAGAATTTGAAACAGAAACTTGTGTGATTCAGTGATGGAGTCATAAAAACACAACACAGGCATGCTGCTATAAAGAGAATTTAAAGAAAAAAAAAATGGTAAGGAAACTAAAAATGCAATACAGAAATAGCTCCAAAGGCAAGATGCAAGTCATAAGAGTTGGGATTATCTGGAGAAAGACTGGAGGTCAGTTTTCAGAATTAGAGCTTGGTAAAAAGGTAGCCTATTCCAAAACCTGCCCCAATTTTTTTACCACTCATCAATAAAGGCTCTGCTTCGCTCCTGTTCCAGAGAACCTGTTTTCCAAAAGTGCTTCTGCCAGGCCTCCTTTATGCTAACTACCTCTCCTGTTTATTGGACATCAAAAACTTCCTGGAGATGCTGCTATATAAAGGTAAGCTTCCTTTTATAGGATCCTTGTGGCTTCACCCATGGCAAGGGAGATTGCATTATGGTGTTATTTCTTCTAACTTGAAATCTGAGTAGAAAAAATACAAACCCTGCTCCAGAGACTCCCCATCTCACATCCAATAAGATGATGAAAAAACAATGCAACCACAAAGTGTTAATTTTCCTTCCCAGTTCCATTGAATAGCATATTTAAGGATGCACCTTTATATAAACTAATATAATAACAAGTAAAGAGATTGAATCAGTAGTAAAAAAACCTCCCGATAAGAAAAAGTCCAGGATCAAGTGTCTTCACTGATGAATTCTACCAACATTTAAGTAAATTAACAACAATTCTTCTCAAACTCTTCCAAAAAATTGAAGAGGAGGGAACATTTTGAAGCTCATTCTATGTGGCCAGCATTACTTTGATATCAAAGGCACATATTGACATCATAATAAAAGGAAGTTACAGAACAATATCCTTTATGAATATAGATGCAAAATTGCTTAAAATAATACTAACAAAATACTGGCAAACCAAATCCAACAACATAATAAAAGGATTATACATCATAACCAAGTGATATTTATGCTGAATTTTGGTTCAAATAAGAAAATCAATCAATGTAATATATAACACTAATAGAATGAAGGACAAAAAATCCCACATGAACATCTCAATCAATGCAGAAAAGGTATTTGAAAAAAGCAAACACCCTTTCATGATAAAAATAGTAAGAGAACTAGAAATGAAAGAAAACTTCCTTAACACAATAAAGTGAATTTATGAAAACACATCTAACATCATACTCAATGGTAAAAGACCATTAACTTTTCCCCTAAGATCAGAAACAAGACAGAGATGCCTATAGGGATAGTTAACTGTGTGTGTCAACTTGACTAGGCCACAGGATATCCAAATTAAAAATAATTTCTAGATGTGTCTTTGACGGTGTTTCCAGATGAGATCAGCATTTGAATCAGTGAACTCAGTAAAGTAAATTGCCCTCTCCAATGTCAGTGAGTACCATCTAATCCATTGAGGGCCTGAAATGAACAAAAGCAGAAGAGGGAAGGATTCAGTCCTGTTCTGCTGCCTGCTTGAGCTAAGCCATGAGTCTCCTCCTGCCCCTGAACTGGGATTTATATCATCAGCTTCCCTAGTTCTCAGGCCTTTGGACTCAGACTAGAAGTACACCACCGGTTTTCATATCCTATTGGGTCCTTTTCACTAGATGAACCTGAAACTCTCACCACTGCTATTCAACATTGTACTAGAAGTTGTAGCCAGAGTAATTATGCAAGAAAAAGAAGTAAAAGTTTTCCGTATAGAAAAGAAAGAGGTCAAACTGTTTCTATTTACAAAAGGCGTACTCCTGCATATAGAAAATCCCAAGGAATACACACACACACACACACACACACACACACACACACACACACACACACACGTTACTAAAGTTGATAAATTCAGCAAGGTATACAAGATCGACACACAAAATTCAGTTGTGTTTCAATACACCAGCAATGAACTATCTGAAAAGAAAATTAAGAAAACAATTTAATTTAACATGATAGTCAAAAGAATAAAAAATCTAGGAATAAATTTAACCAAGGAGATGAAAGAACAAACAGATAAAAATGGGTTAAAGATCTGAACAGATACATTACCAAAGAAGAAATGCAGATGGAAAACGAATATATGAAAATATGCTCAACATTATATGTCATTAGGGATTGCAAATTAAAAGAAGAATCAGATACCACTATACACCTATTACCGTGGCCAATATTCAAAACAGTGACAACACAAAGTGCTATTGAAGGTGTAGAGCAACAGGAGCTGGTAAAAATGTGAAATAATACAAGAGTCTTAAAAATCAAAGATTCAACTAATTTGAATAGCTATCAATAGCTTCAAAATTAGCCATATCATAAAGGAACCTTGTCATATGTCATAGAATAGGCTTTCTTTCTCATCTCACCAACCCTCATCCATGAAGGAACACCAGGCAAATTTCTAGCACTTCCAGGCTTGTCCTCAGGAAAGTCAGAGACTATGCAGTAGAGAATTACTCTCTAGCTCATATATGGCACTTGGTAAATTTGTCAAATGAGTATTTTCCCATTTTTTACACAGGACATTTGAAAATACCCTAGCCTTGCATAGAAGAATAAACCAACCTGAGGAAAAAAATAATTAAATGTTTACCTAATCACAAAGATGTGCAACCCTTTCTAAGCATTAATACAAAGGCAAAATCAATATAGAATTCATGTTTGACCATTTAAAATTAATATTTATATATTCTAAAGTGCATAAACTAAATTAAAAGCAAACTACCAAAATATGGATACCACGTTAGCAAAGTAACTGTTAGAAAAAGGCACATGTACAGAATTTTTATACATATACAGTATTAGCCAATAAATAAAAGACAAAATACTAATATAGAAATTATCAAAGGGCATTTACAAAATATATAATGGTTAACAAATGCAGGTAGTAAAAGAAAATTAAAACAACTGTATGATATAATTTTTCACTTAAACTGGCAAGAAATTTTAAAAATTCTAATAGTCACTGGTGATTCAGGAAGTGAACACTATTTAATGCCAATGATTCCAATATGTAACATTTGGCTGATTACCATGAAGCTAAAAATGTGCACATATGTAGACCTAACAAGTCTAATTCTAGGAATTTATTCTAAAGACATAGTAATAGATGTTGCCAGGACTTATCTATTGCATTATTTTCATCAGTAAGATATTATAAGAGCAGGAAATATATGTTGTTTATTATTGTAGCCCCAGACCCTGACACAAGTCCTGATGCCCAACAGATATTTAATAAATTTACCTGTGAATTAATGCAAATGTCCAATACTTGGGGATTGTGTATACTTACTATAGTACAGCCCCATGATGAAATATTTTCAAACATTAAAATAGATGTGTTAAAGGAGTAGCTAGTCCCAGAGAAACAGAAGGCTCAGTGTATCCATTTTGCTTTTCCACTCCTTCCCTGTACCTTAGCATTGAGAACTTTTCCCCTGTCAGCCTCAACTTCTATGAGGTCACTACCTCAATATTGTGACAGTCATATAAACTAATTCCATGGAATTGGAAAAACAACTACAAAATAAACTGAAAGCGTTCAGGAGAAATCCAATTAATAAAGATAAAAACAGAAGTTGATTAATTACAAAGCAGCAATAGAATAGAATCAAGAATTGTTTCTTTTACAAAGATCAATGAAATAGTTTCTGGCAAGTCCAACAAGGCAGAGAGAAAGAATACAAATATACAATATTCGAAATGTAAAAAAAAAAAAGCACAGATATCAAATAGAACTAACAATAATTTGTCTGCAGGCAAAAGATTTTTTCTTAGAGTGTCCATCTCTCTGCCTACACGACCCGGTTGTTCTTGCATGTTGTCTCCTTTTTCCATTAGACCCCTGAGCATATTGATCAGTTGTTTTAAATTCCCAGTTTAATAATTCTAACATTTCTGTCTTATTTGAGTCTGGTTCTGATGCTTTTTCATCTCTTCTAATTGTGTTTTTGTCTTTTAGTATACCTTGTAATTTTTTGTTGAAATCTGGACATAATGTATGGAGCAAAAAGAACTGTGGTAAGCAGGCCTTTAGTGTGAAATTTTATGTTCATCTAGCTAGGGTAGGGGTTAGGCCATGTTCACTGTTTGCTGTAGCTGTAAGTGACAGAGGTTAAAATTTCCTCTGGCATCCTTGTTTTTGTCTTTCCTGTTGTACAGGAACCCTACTGATATGCTGGTGAAGTATAGGATGGGGAAGTGTTCTATAGGCCTCTCATTAGGTCTCAGGTTTTTAGTGAGCCTGCATCCCTTCTCAGTTGTTTTTTTTCCTCTCCCTTAGTTGAGAGGAAAGCTAGAAGGGACTGGAATTGGGTATATCTCTTCCCCCAAAGCAGTTAAGCTCTGGCAATTTCCCTTAAGGGCAGGTCTTAATAAGAAGAACTGAGAGTTCTGGGTTTATTTCAAATAGTTACTTTTTCCCTCTCTCTGCCAGAAGTAGAAGGAGATTTTTTCCCCCATCTTTACTGTGAGAACCTGGTAAAGTTTCTGGAATTGAAATTTACACAGGTATGACACCCCCACTAAGACCAGCCCCCTGAGCTCCAGCAATTCATCAATTACAGTTCAGATTTTCCTCTCTAGGCACTGGTTCTTATGAGGTTTCTGCTTGGGGGTTTTTATTCTTATAATTTGTAATTCTCTGTATTTACCTCCCTGTTTCTCCAACTTGGGGGGCAATGGTTTGCCTTATGATCTCAATTCCCTGATGGGTCTAAGAATTGTTGAATTTCAGTTTGTTTAGCTGTTATTTGTGAGTATAGAGTGACAGCTTCCAATTTTCTTACATGCCAGAACAGAAACCATAAGTCCCAAAATGCTTTAATTCTAAACACAATTGAATCTTTTCACAGAATATAGAAATGACCAAGAAGTGGTTGACAGGCCTTGGGGGACGAAGTCTGGGGGGAAGGGCCAGGCCTCTGGACTCCCTGAGGGCCCACCACCCAACCCAAGGCAGACGGGGGACTACAAGGGTCATTAAATGTTCCAGCGACAACATGCTAGCCATTTTCAGATCATCTCAGGAGGCATGTCCTGCTCTCTCCAGAGTTTCGTTACAATGTGTTGGTCTTGGTTTGAAGATCGAAAGACAATGATTTCCAGTGACATAATTTGAGAGATCTTCTTCATCTTTCAAACTTGTATAGGTTTCACAGGTAATTCCTTGTTATTTACATCATATATGTACATCTTCCTAATTCTCCCATATAAAAAACCTGTAGATGTGATTCTTGCACACTTAACTTTAGCTAATGCCCTGACACTCATATTCAGAGGAGTTTCAAATATAATGCCATCCTTTGGAACTAGGCCTGAGTTGGATGATATTGGATATAAAACAGTGCTCTATATTCAGAGAGTTACTCAAAATATTTCTCTGTACACAGCCTCCTTCCAGAGTACATTTCTGGCACTGCCTATTACTCCAAGTAATTGTAAATGGGCCTGGCTCAAAAACAAAATCTATACATTCATTAAACCCTCTTTACTTTTCTTCTGAATCATCAACATGGTCATCTTTATTGTGGTCATCTTAAAAACTGCTCAACAGAAATGCCACTGATCTAGAGTTGAGTTTTATAGTCTTTATTGTAAAATCAGTACATGTAATCACTGGCTCGCAGTAACATTTCTAAGTACAATATTCATTCAAGATTTGTTCTTTCTCTCCTTGATAACATGCAATATTATCTACATGGGGAATATCCTTTTTAGACACCACAAAATAGCTCAGCATGTTTGAAGTGCCATCTGCTCTTTACAATGCTTTCATGAAGACAAAGCTACTCACATTATTCTCATATTGGTGAGCTGCTTTGTTTTCTTTTACTGGATCAACACTTTTCTCACTGTTTATTTAAATTTTGCAAATAAGAAAAATTGGCAGCTGGAGAACTTTGGTAACTTTATTTTATCATGCTACCTGACCATCTGTACTTTCTTACTGATTAAAAATGAAAATAAAATTTCCGGAACAAATTTAGCAAAATAAAATTCAGAATTTTTTCTTCTTAAAAAAAATTAAATGATCATATGAATATTCCTTAGCATTCTTCATCAGCACAGGAGTCATTGGTATTCATACAAAGTAGCATATTTATCATTGGCTTGAGTGATATTTTTAGTCCCTATTGTACCAAGTTAATCTAAAGAAATATTTATTGTTAATTTATGAAACATTTTAGATATTAAATATAAGATTTAGATTACAATGTTATGTATATAGGTTTAAAACATTAACAAACAATAATGCATGTAATGTAGAATGTTCTGTAGCATAAGAAATATTATTGAATCATAAAATTATAGAAATTGATAAAATGCCAAAAGAAATTGATAAAGTGGTTACTTTTGGGTGTAAGCTAACACTAACCCTAAGTTAGATGATAAAATATGTGTTTATTAAATTTTGCTTTATACTTTTGTATGTCAGAAATATTTTATATTTAGTTTTTAAAACAAACAAAAATTCTTTATATTTGCATATCAATTCAAAAAAGAAGTAGTAGACAACATAAATAGATCAATAAATATGGATGGCATGAAAACATTTTTAACTTAATTGAAAAGTTAATTTAACGTAATTTAAACTTTAATTTAAAAGAATCTGTTACAGCCAACAGCTAAAATCAAGTTTAGAAAACCCTAGAGGCAACCTTACTCAAGTCAGACACCATACCCATGCTCAATGAGCTAAGGGTGCAGAAACTTTTCACTGAAATCCTTGGAACCAGCTCAATATCACGATCAGAGTTTTTCAGATTTTTCAAGGCAATATTGTGTATTTACTACATATTGGGTACAACCCCAGTCAAGGATCAGGCAGCACTTTATAATCAAGCGCGTTAATATTTCAGCTGCCAAATGCACCTGCCTCAACTTGTGCACATAATGAATACAAATAGCCTACATTAGTTCAGGTCAGGTTTTGTTTTCCAATGAGTGCCACAATCCTGTGAAAGGACTTTTAGATTTTAGAGCTTTTGGCACTTAGAAACTTCAGATATAGTATTTAAGAGCAGTGCCAATCAACACTGTCCACAAAATTCTAGACAATGCATTAAGACAAAGAAATGAGGCAAAAACATTACAAAGAGACAAAATGTTATTATATAAATTGTCCCTTTCAAAACAATAATACAGTAAGACAGCTGGATTTCAGAGTTGTTATTTTTAAAATTCAGTATTTGTTCATATATCTGACCATAACATATGTGTGTGAACATGGATGTAAGTCTGTGCATGTATGTAAGAATGAGTGACATCCTTTCTATTCTCCCAGATGGAGACCGAGGACAGTTACAGTCCTTGGCCAATAATTTAATCCAGTCTTTTCTGGACTGTTCATTTCTAAGGCTCTCATTGTGTTGCTAAGGGAGCAGCCTTTGAAGGAAGGGGGTTTGTGGCTGCTTTCTTACCCAGCTAAGCCTGAAAGGAAGCAGGAAAAGAACACAAGACTAAATACTACCCTGGATAATAGTGTGATTTACTGATTCCATGGAAGAGAGGGTGTTCTTTGCTCATTAAGAGGCAGTCAGAGACATTTTCTTCCTCAGTGTGTCAAGAACTGTTTGTTTTTAAGGAGTACATGTTTGTGTTAAGTCAAGAGACACTTTTTACAAAATTTTAAACATAAAAACATCGATAAAATATTTCAATAATTCTAAAAACTTGGAGGAGAAAGTCTTTTGTTTCTCAGAAGTCAGAAAGGTAAAACAAGACTGATTTAACCGTGTGAAAATATGGAATTTGTTTATGCTAAAAAGCATGACAAATATTAAAAGAAAAAGAAGTCACTAGTAAAAATTTACAGCTGAAATGATTATCAGAGAGTGTTATGGATTGAATCGTGTACCACTCCCCGCAAAAAAAGGGGTTGAAGTCCGAACACCCAGGACCTCAGTGTGGCCTTATTTGGAAACAGGGTCTTTACAGAGGTAGTCAAGTTAAAATAAAGTCATTTGGGTAGGCTCCAATCCAATACAACTGGCATCCTCATAAAAAGTAAATTTGGACACACAGACAGACACACAGAGGGAAGAAGGCCACGAGAAAAGGAGGACTGGAGAGATTCATCTTTAAGCCGTGGAATGCCAAAAATTGCCAGCAAACCACCAGAAGATAAGAAGAGGCAAGGAAGAATTCCCTTATAGTTTTCAGAGGGAGAATGGCCCTGCCAGCACCTTGACTTCAGACTTCCAGCTTCCACAATTGTGAGACGATGGATTTTTGTTGTTCTAAGTTGCCCAGTTTCTGGGATTGTGTTACCCAGGAAACTAATACAGAAACTTAATAGCATTTAGGAATAAAAAGTTCTTACATATTAGTAATTAAAGAGATAAAACCCAATAGAAAAAAGGTTGTAAGACATAAAGAAGATAACAAAAACATCAAGTAAGATAGAAATCACCGCTAATAAATACAAGAAGTTGGGAGCAGTGCCTACTAAGGGTAGGGCAGTGGAGGGTGTCTACCCTCAGCTCAGGCAGCAGTGAGTGCCTTGTCTGGGGAGAATTTAGAAAATCAGCTAAAAGACAGTTAGCTTTTTATTATCAAATGCACTGGCAATTCCCAACATTAATAACATAATTGTCCTCAAAAAAAGTCTTCTGTTGATCTAAGACTTATTTGATGCATTTATTTGTTTAAAAAAATAAAATTTCTCTTTTAGAACAGTTTAGATTTACAGAAAGATTGGAAAGATTTTACAGAGAGTTCTCATATACTCCCTCATCCAATTCTCCCCAAAGTTAACATCTGACATTAGCATGGTACGTTTGTTACAATTAATGAACAGTACTGAGACATGATTATTAGCAAAAGTCCATAGTTTGTCTTGGTTTCCTTATTTTTGTTTAATATCTTTTTCTGTCCCAGGAGAGTACATAATGTTTATCTGTTGTGTCTCCTTAGGCTCGACTGTGATCATTTCCCAGATTTTCCTTTTTCTTACGTTGATCACCTTAACATTTTGAGGATTAAGCATTTTGTAAGATGTTCCTTTATTGAAATGTATCTGATTTTTTTCTCCTAATTAGACTTGGGCTTATGAGAAAACCACAGAACAGAATGCATTTTCATCACATCAAACCAAAGTTACATTTGTTATCAACATGATTGATCAGTATTGATATTGACCTTTTTATCAAAGATCAGTTGACTCTACTTATGTGGGTCTATTTCTGGGTTCACTGTTCTGTTCCATTGATCTCTTTGTATATTATCTAGGTGGTACCAGTCTTGACTACTGTAACTTTATACTAAGCCTTGAAGTTGAGTGGCATTAGTCCTCTGACTTTCTTCTTCTTTAATATTGTATTAGCCATTCTGGGCCTTTGCCTATCTGTATAAACTTTAAAGTCAGTTTGTTGATATCCACACAGTAACTTATTGGGATTTTGATTGGCAATGCAGTGAACCTATAAGATCAAGTTGGGAAAGACTGACATCTTAACAATATTGAGTCTTCCTATCCATGAAAGTGGAACATCTTTCTACTTATTAAGAGCTTCTTTGATTTTTTTTTAAAATCACAGTTTTGTAGTTATCCTCTACAAAATTTTAGATCCTTGTTCTAGGGCTCTTATTCATATTCTGTTCAATTTATACTTAAGTACTTCATGGCTTTTGGTGCTGTGTTTCTAATTTCAAAATCCATTGCTTCTTGCCAGCATATAGGAAAGCATTTGACTTTTTATATCAACCTCGTATCCTGCATCTTTGTTATAACCACTTATTAACTTTAGGAGTTTCATTTGATTCATTGGAATTTTCTGCATAGACGATTATGTTATCTGTTAACAAATACAGTTTTATTTCTTCCTTCAAAATCTGTACCTTTTACTTCCCTTTCTTGTCTTATTGCATTACTTAGGACTTGTAGTATGATGTTGAATTGGAGTAGTGAGAGGGTACATTTTTTCCTTTTTCCTGGTAACACAGAGGAATTATGTAGTTCCTCATCATTAAATATGATGTTAGCTGTGGGGTTTTTGTAGATGCTCTTTGTCAAGTTGAGAAAATTTCCCTGTATTCCTAATTTGCTGAGAGGATTTTTTTTATGTTTGTTTTGTTTTAATCATGAATTGGTATTGTATTTTGTCAGGTGCTTTTTCCCCATCTATTGATATGATTATATGATTTTTCTTCTTTAGCCTGTTTATGTGATGGATTACATTAAATGATTTTCTAATGTTGAACCAGTCTTGCATGCCTGGGTTAAATCCCATTTGTTCATGATGCATAATTCTTTTTATACAATCTTGGATTTAATTTTCTAATATTCTGTTGAGGATTGATGTATTAGTGTTCATGAGAGATATTTGCGTATAGTTTTACTTTCTTGTAATGTCTTTGTCTGGTTTGATATTAGGTTGATGCTGACCTCAGAAAATTTGTAGAAAATAGGACATTTTGAGTACTATAATACGGTGGTTCTGGAAATCAAATTCTCCCCTATACTCAGTGTAGCTGCTTCTTATAGTTGTTGTTTGTATGCTTAGTGACTTTTCTGAAATAATTTTGTGGTTTGTATTCTTTGTCTTGTGTGACTGTGGAAGTCATGTTTAGTGGTAAACTAATGACTCAACAAAGATTTCCTTAATGCCTGAGGAAAGAACTCTCCATCTTTGCAAACAGGCTCTGCTTGTGTGTTTGGGCATGACTTTAACATTCAGCAAGCAGTTTATAAGTCTTCTTTAGCCTTCACTTCTGGCTCATACAAAGGCTGACGGTCAGCCAGAGGTGGGAGATAAGGGCCTTCCAAGGTCTTCTTTAAGCATTTACCCAGCCCTGGGCAGACACATGGCCTTCTAGGATCCCAGGAATATGTGATAACTTTTTAAAGCCTTTATTTTCCAAAGTATCTCCTCCTTCAGACTTTCTTCTCAAACTTATTGGTTAGTCTATTGTCTACCCCAATTGTTATCCTAGCCCCAGATAGCAGTGAATTTGACATTTGCCTTTAAATATTTTTGACAGAATACTGACAGCTGTGGTAGAACTCTTATTAAGAAAATAAAAGCGAGTCCTTTGATCCATTCCTTCATGGAGCTAGCCACCAGACAGGGCAAAACAAATGACCATTCTTTTAGAATAAGGTCTGTTCTTCTCCATCCAGTACTAGGTACCTGTACTATGAATTCAGGCTGCTGTCTCAGGGCCACCACTCAGTGGAGAAGGGGACCAGGACAAATTAAAATGCCACAAAAGTCTTATACTATGATTCAGCTGGTTTTTCTTGATAAGCAGTCCCTTGTTGCTGTTAGGTTTTGATTAATTTGCAGCATTTCTAAACAATTGATTCTGGTGGTTTTTGCTAGTTAATTCATTGCTTTTGTGGTGAGACAGATATGGTGTTCCCTGATGTGCCATTTTCACTTTTACACACCTTTATTTTTAACCTACATATATCTTTACATTTAAGTGGATTTCTTGTAGTCAACATATATTTGGATCTTGTTTTTTAAAGTCCATTCTGATGATCTCTTTTAATTTGTGTATTTAGACCATTTATATTTAAAGATGTTGGATTAATAACTACCATGTTCATAATTGTTTTCTATTCTTTGCACTTTTCTGTGGTTCTCATTTTTCACTCACTCTTTGTTTTCTGTGGTTTTAATTTGGCATTTTATAAGGTTCCATTTTCTCTACTCTCTTAGCATAAAAATTAATGGTTGCTTTAGAATTTGGAATGTACGTTAACAACTAATTTATGTCTACTTTCTAATAACAGTACATTTTTTCATGAGTAGTATAGCTTCCTTATACCAGAGTATCCCAATGCCTCCTTTCCATCCCTTATAAAATTAGTCATTCTTTTCACTTATCCATATGCTGTAATTGCCCAACAGATGGTTACTAATATTACTTTGAGCAAGCATTTGTTTATTAGATCAAGGAAGAATAAGGTAAATAAAAAGTTTTATTTTATTTTCATTTAATGCACTCCAATGCAATTCCTTTTTTATATAGATAAGTGTTTTTTGACACATCATTTTCCTCTTCCTAAAGAACTTCTTTTAACATTTTCTGCAGGATGAGTTTGATGGCAATAAATTCTCTAGTTTTTGTTTGTCCTAAAAAGTGTTCTTTTACTTTTGAAAAATAATTTTGTTTGATATAAAATTCTACAACAGTGTGTTTTTTTCTTTCAACCCTTTAAATATTTTATTCCACTCTCTGTTGTTTCTTTGGTTTCTAATAAGAAGTCTGCTGTAATTCTCCTTGCTTCCCTTTAGGTAAGATGTTCCCTTTCCTCTGGAATCTTTCAAGATTCTCTCTTGGTATTTACTTCTGTACAGTTTAAATATGATAAGCCTAGACATAGATTCTTTAATATTTATCCTGTTTGTTGTTCTCTTAACTTCCTGGATCTGTGCTTTACTTCCTGTTATAAATTTTGGAATGTTTAAACCATATTATTTTAAATATATCTTCTATTCTGTTCTCTTTTTATTCTCCTCCTGGTATTTCCATTGCACATATGTTACACCTGTTGTAATTGTCTCACAGTTCTTGAATATTTTGTTGTTATTGTTGTCGTTGTTGTTGTTGTTGTTGCTCTTTTTTTCTCTTTACATATCAGTTTGGGATTTTTCTATTGACCTACCTTTAAGATCACTGATTCGTTCTTTGGCTATGTCCAGTCTATTGATGACTTCATCAAAGGCATTCTTCATTTCTTTTGCAGTGTTTAGCATCTTCTTTTTTATTCTTTTTCAAGATTCCCTGCTTACATTATCTCTGTTTACATTATCCATCTTTTCTTGCATGATGTGTACTTTTCCCATTAAAGTCCTTCACATAGTAATCATAGTTACTTTTGATTCTCTGTCTAATAATCTCAACATCTGTGTAATATTTGAGTCCGGTTCTAATGTCTCTTTGTCTCTTAATACTGTACTTTCTCCTTTTAGCATGTTTTGTAATTTTTTGTTAAAAGCTGGACATGATGTATTGGGTAGTAATAGCCGAGGTCAATAGATCTGTAGTGTGAAGTTTGATGTTAATGTGGCTAGGAGTTGGACTATGTTTAATGTTTGCTGTAACTGTAGGGGCCTGAGGCTTCAAATTCCTCTAGTGTCCTTGTTTTGACTCCCCCACTGTCTTTAGATTTCCCTCAGAACTCCTTCCTTAAAAGATTCTGAGCTTTGCAGATTTTTCAGCTGCCATCTATTAACATTGTACGGGAGTCCTGTTGATGTGATGGTAAGGAGTGAGAAAGAATGCATTCTATAATCTTCTGATTAAATCTTAGTCTTTCAATGGATCTGTGTCTCTGGGTTTTGACCTTCACAAATGTTTCTAAGAGTTTTGTTCTCTCCTTAGCATAAGTGATACAGGGAACCTAGAAAAGTCTAGAATCAGATCATTGTCCTTTAGTTTATGTTAAATAAAGTTGTCACAAGGTCCTTTCCACTGGAGAGTTGGCCTCTGTTATGGAGGATATGCTAGGTATATTTCTAAGTGATTATTTTTGCCCTCCCCCTGTGAAAGGTTTAGGGTGATTTTTCTTGGATCTTTACAAGAAGAATTTGGTGAATTTCCTGGAAGTAAAACCCACAAAAGTGTAGAGATTCCCCCAAGACTATGCCCCATCCCCAGTAACTTCCCATTCTCATACTAGTTCACACTTAATCCCCAGAAATTCATCAAAATACCATTTAAGTGTTCATACCTGTCTATGGTTCCAGTGTTCTCTGCTCTAAAGAATCTGATCTAGGCTGTATTTCTCTGTGTATAAGTTTTCTAGGGTTATCATAACAAAGTGTCACAAACTGGGTGCCGTAAAACAACAGAAATTTATTCTCTCACTTCTGGAGGACAGAAGTCCTAAATCAAGGCGCTAGCGGGGCCATACTCCCTCAGAAACATGTAGGGAAGAATGCATCTTTGTCTCTTCACATCTTCTGGTGGTGGCTGTCAATTCTTGATGTTTCTGGGCTTGTAGTTACAGCACTTTGATCTCTGCCTCCACAGTGGCATTTTCTTCCAGTGTGTCTGCGTCTCTGAATTTCTGCTTTTTTAAAAAAGGACTCCAGTCGTACTGGATTAAGGGCCCACCCTACTTCCATATGACCTCTTTTTAACTTAACTAATTTTATCTTTAATAACCTTATTTCCAAATAAAGTCACATTCAGAGGTACTGGGGTCTAGGAATTTAGCATGTCTTTTGAGGGACACGATTAAACCCTTAACAGTCTGTGTTTACCTGTCCTTCCAGCATTTGAAGTGGTGGTTTACCCTCCAACCTCAATTCCCTGATGGTTCAACAATAATGCAATGATTTTTAGTTTGTTCAGTTTTTGTTTGTTTCTTTGTAATGGTGAGAGGAGTGATGACTTCTAGGCCCCTTACATATTGTTTAAACTAGAAGTCAGTCACTGATTTTTTTAAACAATTTGCTTCAAAATATTACATTTTTATCATGTATTCTATAATAAACATTGAATTCTACATGGATGTTAATTTGGAAATTTTCCTGCTGTATAGTGAACACCCCAAACACTCAAAATCAGCTATATACATTGGTTTCAGCACATATGCTTTTCAAAAGTAAGTTTGTAATAGTTTGGGATTGTTCCAGCTCCATTAGCATGTAGTTCTTATCTCCAATTTCTATGGCACTATATATTCTTGCATTTAAACAGTGCAATCCAAATAAACCATAGAAGCACAGTGATTATAAACTCAAGTTACTTCAACTGTCATTTAACATGACCAATTAGAATTTTTATTTGTGCTTAAAATTTAAAATAATGAAACAGAGTGCAAACTTCAAGATACAGTAATTTGTTAGGTAAATCCAATTTTTAGTTTATACATGGAATATTTTACTAGATTTGAAAAAATATTTTTAAATTGAGATTTCATCTTTTAAATTGCTTTTTACATTAAAGAAAAATCATGAAAATAATGATTATTGCCTAAAATAATTTTGTCTCATTGAGTATGGATTGAGTGTGGATTGCTTGCTGAATCTTAACAGGTGGCCCTGAAAGGGCACAGGCTGGGGCTAAATTTGGCCTGCAACTGAATCCCTCTCAGGACTGTGCCACTGGACACCTACCACACAAAGCCACTCTAATAAGACTGGGAGACTTAAGAGCTTTGCTTAGTACATAGAGACAGACAGAGAAAGGCAGCCAAAATGGGAAGACAAAGAAGCAGAAATCATATGACAGAACAGAACAGAGATCCAGAAATAATGGAGTCAAGCAATCTAATAGATGCAGAGTTCAAAACACTGGTTCTAAAGATGCTCAATGAACTTATGGGAAGTGTAGATGAATTCACTGAGAACTTCAACAAAGAGAAAAAAAAACATAAAAATGGAAAAAGAAATTATAAAAGGGAACTAGTCAGAAATGAAGAACACATATGAGATGAGACATATATTAAAAGGAATAAACAAAGTAAATAAAGAAGAGGATCAAATGACTTATATAGAGGATGAGAAAGCCAAAGACACACAATCAGAACTGCAAGAAAAAAGAAGCTAAGACTATAATAATAATTTAAGGAGCCTATGGGACACTATTAAAGGTAAAAATATTCGAGTCATAGGGGTACCTGAAGGAAAACAAGAGGTCGAAGAACTATTTGAAGAAATAATGATGGAAAATTTCCCTTACCTGGTGAAGGAAATAAACATGCAACCCCAGGAAGCTCAGAGAGTCTCAAACACCAGGAACCCAAAGAGGCTTACACCAAGACACATCATAATTAAAATGCTAAAGGTTAAATACAAAGAATCTTAAAAGCAGCAAGAGAAAAAGAATTAGTTACCTACAAGGGAGCACCCATAAGACTAGCAGCTGATTTCTAAAACAAAACAAAACAAAACAAAACAAAACAAAACAAAACAAAAAAGAACAACAACAACAAAAAAACAACCATGCAAGACAGAAGAGCTTGGCACAAAACATTCAACAAGATGAAAACCCAGGATCTACAACCAAGAATACTTTATCCAGCAAAGCTATTATTTAGAGTCAGAGGACAGATAAAGAGCTTCCCAAACAAAAATAAGCTAAAGGAATTTATTATCACCAAATCAAGATTACAGGAACTGTTGAAGGGACTTCTTTAAGAAGAAAAACCACGAATCAAAAACAGGAATAAAGAATGGTAATAACTACATTCCTATCAACAAGTATCTCAACTGGAAAAGAATTAAGTGCTCCCACCAAAAGATATAGTGGCTGAATGATAGGAAAACAGACCCTTACATATGCTGCCCACAAGAGACTCACTTCAGGTTAAAAGGCACACAAAGACTAAAAGAAAGAAGATGGAAAAAGATATTGCCTTCATGGACCTAGAGAGTATATTGCACTGAATGAAATGGGTCGGATAAAGAAAGACAAATATTGCATGATTTCTCATATATGTGGAATCTAAAGAACAAAATCAACAACAATAACAACAAAAGCAGAAATAAACTCATAGATACAGAGAATATTTAGAGGGATAGTAGATGGGAGGGGGATGGGGGGACAAAAAAAAGGCTAAGGAATTAAGAAGTACAAATGGATAGTTGCAGAATAGACATGGAGATGTAGCATGGGGATGTAGTGTGGCATAGGGAAAATCATTAATAATGTTGTAAAAAATATGTAAGGGGGAAGAGGTGTACTAGACTTAGTGGGGTGATCACTTTGTGAGTTATGTGGATCTCTGATCAATATGCTATACAACTGAAATTGGTATATTATTGTATGCCAACTATAATGGAAAAAACCTCATTGAACTGTACAATGTAAATATAAGCAACTAATTGTCTATTATATTTCAATAAAGATGAAAAAATAAAAAGAAAATAAGTTGTGTTTCTGTATATCAGCAAAGAACAATCTCAAAAAGAAATTAAGACAATAACTCCATTTATAATAGCATTCAAAAGAATAAGATACCTAGAAATAGATTTAACCAAGGAGTTGAAAGACTTTTATATTGAAGACTAAAAGAAATTAGAGAAGAAAGAAAGAAATGGAAAGACATTTTTATTCATCTATTGGAAGACTTAAAATTGTTAAAATGTCAATATTACCCAAAGCAATCTACAAATTTGACGTGATCCTTATCAAAATTCCAATATCTTTTTTGGTAGAAATGGAAAAGCCAACTCTCAAATTTATATAAAAGTGCAGGGCACCCATAATAGCCAAAAACAATTTTGTCAATAACCTAAATATAAGAGCTAAAACCATAAAACTATTAGAAGAAAACATAGTGGCAATGGATTCTAAGCTATGACTCCAAAAGCACAAGCAACAACAACAACAACAAAAAATTATAAATTGGACTCTATCAAAATAATTTGGGCGCATGAATGGACATTCTTATGAGAGTGAAAAGACAAGCTAGAGAATGGGAGAAAATATTTTAAGTTACACATCTGATAAGGGCCTACCATTCAGAATACATAAAGGATATTTATCTCAACAACAAAAACACAAAAATACAAACAAATTGATTTTAAAATGGACAAAGAACTTGAAGAGCTATTTTCCTATAAAGGTGTGCAAATGGCCAATAAGGACATAAAAATATGCTCAACATTGTTATTTGCTAAGGAAATGCAAATCAGAACCACAGTGACATATCACTTCGCACCCAGTAGGATGGTAATAATAATAATAATAATAATAATAATAATAATAATATTATTATTATTATAATTATTATTGTTGTAAAAGAAATGACAGAAGTTGGTGAGAGTTATGGTCTGAATGTTTGTGTCCTCAGATTTATATGTTGGCCTTTGGGAGATACTTAGTCATGAGAGTGGTGCCCTCATGCTTGGGATTAGGACCTCATAAAAAAGACTACAAAGATCCCTAGTTTCTTCCATAATGTAAGGACACAGTAAGAAGGCACCAGCTATGAACCAGAAAGAGGGCTCTCACCAACCATGTTGGCACACTGATCTTGAACTTCCAGCCTCCAGAACTGTGAGAATTCATTTTCTGTTATTTATAGGCCACCCTATCTTTGGTATTTTGTTATAGCAGCCTGAACAGCAAGGATGTAGAGAAATTAGAACCCTATACATTGTTAGTGGGAACATAAAATAATTCAGCCAATATGAATAAATGGGTTTAGTGACTCCTCAAAAAGTTAAACATAGGAATTCTGGTCAAGGTGGTAGGTAAATGCTGTGCTTGCCTCCTCCCATGACTACATCAAAATTACAACTAAATTATAGAACAATCAACCTGGAGAATCATCTGAAGACTAGCTGAAGAGAATGCCTATAACTCAGAGTATAAAAAAGAGACTATATCGAGACTGGTAGGAGAGGCAGAGATGTGAAATGAGCTCACCCCACTCCAGCATCGGGAGTGGGGGTGGGGGATATCTCGGCCATGGAGGTCCCCTGGAGAAGTGGAGTACCCCAAACCCACACTGGGGTTCCCCAGCCAGGGTTCCAGTGCCAAGAAGAGGAGTCCCCACAAAATCTGGCTGTGGAAATCAGTGTCTCACCATCTAGGTGAGAAAGAAGGCTGCTGGAAACCCAGCTATCCCCTTAAAAGGCCCGTGCACAGACTCACTCACTCACTCACTCACTCACTCACAGACACTCACCTTGGGATCCAGCAGAGGGACAGCAGTTTGAGAGGTACCAGAGACATACAGGGAAAGACTGAGTTGTGTGGCTTCAAGGTGAGGGGTATGTTAAGCCTTCCTCCTGCGCAGCCTACAGGTGAGTGCCATCTCAACAGGACAGCACACACAACCCACATGAGGGACACCCCCGGAGAACCTGGCACATATGACCAGGGAGAATGCACCACTGGACCACACAGAGCACCTACTACATAAAATCACCTGGCCAAGACTAGAAGATGTAACACATTTACCTAATACATATAAACAAACATGGCCAAAATGAGAAAACAAAGAAACATGTCCCAAATGAAAGAACAGGAAAAAACTCCAGAAAAAGAACTAAATGAAATGAAGGCAAGCAACCTAGGAGATACAGAATTCAAAACACTGATTTTAAGGATGCTCAATGAACTTAGGAGAAGAATAGATGATCTCAGTGAAAGATTCAACAAAGAGATAGGAAACATAAAAAAGGACAAAGAACCCATAAAAAAGAACCAGTCAGAAATGAAGAATACAGTATTCAAAATGAAGAATACACTAGAAGAAATCAACAGCAGATTAGATGAAGCAGAGTACTGAATCAGCCATTTGGAAGACAAAGTAGCAATCAGAAAAACAACAACAACAACAATAACAAAGAATCCAAAAAAATGAGGAAAGTTTAAGTGACCTCTGGGACATGATCAAGCGTACCAACACTCACATGATAGGGGTACCAGAAGGAGAAGAGAGAGAGCAAAGGATTGAGAACCTATCTGAAGATATAATGACTGAAATCTTCCCTAACCTGGAGAAGGAAATAAACATAGAAATCCAGGAAGTACATAGAGTCCCACATGAGGTGAACTCAAAGAGGCCCACGCCAAAACACAACACAATTAAAATGGCAAGGGTTGAAGACAAAGAGAGAATCCTAAAAGCAGCAAGAGCTAGTTACTTACAAGGGAGCTCCCATAAGACTGTCAGTTGATTTCTCAATAGAAACTTTGCAGGCTACAAGGACTGGCATAAAATATTTAAAATGATGAAAAGCAAGAACCTACTACCCAGCAAAGTTATTAATTAAAATTGAAGGTGAGATAAAGAGCTTTGCAAACAGGAAAAAGCTACAGGATTTTATCACCACCAATCCAGTATTACAAGAAACATTAAAGGGACTTCTTCAAGAAAAAGAAAGGAAAATATAAATATAAATAATAAAATGCCAATAACTATGTATCTATCAATAATCATTTTAAATGTAAATAAATGCTCCAATAAAAAAAAATAGGGTAGCTGAATGGATAAGAAAACAAGACCCATACATACACTGTCTACAAGAGACCAACTTCAGTCTGAAAGACACACAGATTGAAAGTAAAGAAATGAAAAAGATATTTCATGGAAATAAAAAAAACAAAAACAAAAAAGCTGGAGTAGCAATACTTATATTAGATTAAATATACTTTAAAACAAAAGCTATCATAAGAGACAAAGAAGGGCATTACTTAATGATAAAGGGGTCAATCCAACAAAAGGGCATACATGACCTTAGTAAATATTTATGCACCCATCATAAGAACGTCTAAATATATAAAGCAAATATTGACCAACATTAAAGGAGAGATTGACAGTAATATAGTCGTAGTAGGGGATTTTAACTCCCCATTGAAACCAATGGACAGATCTTCCAGAAAGAAAATCAACGAGGAAACAGTGGCCTTAAATGACACACCAGACCAGATGGATTTAATTGATATTTTTAAAGCATTTCACCCAAAGCAGCAAAATATACATACTTCTCAAGTGCACATGGAACATTTCCAAGCAAGACCACACTAGGCCACAAAACAAGTCTTAATAAATTTAAGGAGACTGAAATCATATCAAGTTTCTTCTCTGACCCAATAGTATGAAACTAGAAATCAATTACAAAAAAAAAAAACCACTAAAAAATACACAACTATATGGTGGTTAAACAAAATGCTAATAAACAATGAATGGGTTAGTTGTGAGATCAAGGAAGAAATCAAAAGATATCTTGAGACAAATGATAATAAAACAAAATGAACCAAAATCTGTGGGACACAGAGAAAGCATTCCTAAGAGGAAAACCCATAGCAATACGGGCCTACCTCAAGAAACAAGAAATATCCCAAATAAACAATCTAACCTTACACTTAAAGGAATTAGAAAAAGAATAGCAAACAAAGCCCAAAGGGAGTAGAAGAAAAGAAATAATAAAGAACAGAGAGGAAATAAACAAAATAGAGTCTAAGAAAACAATACAAAAGATCAAGGAAACCAAAAGCTGGTTCTTTTAAAAGATAAACAAAATTGATAAATTTTAACCAGACTCATAAAGAAAAAAAGAGTGCTGCCCCAGATGGTTGACTTCAAGGATTGAGTGTTGCATAAGGAGAAGGTATGCATAGCTGCTAAATTCATCATTCTTGCACCCCCACCTCCAGAGGAATTTAATGAAGTGTTCAATGATGTTTAGCTACTACTTAATAATGACAATTTCCTCAAGGAAGGGGCTGCACACACGTTTGCCCAGTCCACGCCCATGTATTGGTTCATGTCCATGAAGATAGAAAGATATGAAGATCAGGTCTTAATAACAGAACACAGTGACCTGGGTAAATAGCAGATTTTTAGATCCAAGAAACAAAATTTCCTTTAGTTTTGATCACTTATGGAAAGAAGCAAGTGACCTCCAGCCAGAAGAAATAGATGGAAGTCTGACATCTTGGAGAGAATTCTGTGATAGTGCTTTAAGAGCCTATGTGAAAGATCATTATTCCCAAAGCTTCTGTTTATGCTTAAACTATGGATGAACAAAAGATCATTACTGCATGTACTGAAAGACACCCGTTTCAGCCTAAAAACCTCTGGAATGGTCATTGGAGACCAGAATACAAGTTCACCAACACACCACCTACAATCCAGGTAGTTGGAGCATTTAAGATTCAGGTTCACTATTATGAAGATGGCAATGTTCATTTGGTTAGTCATAAAGATGTACAGGATTCTGTAACTGTTTTGAATGAATTTCAAACTGCCAAGGAGATTATCGAAATCGTAGTGCACGCAGAAAATGAGTATCAGACAGCAATTAGTGAAAACTATCAAACAACGTCAGATACCACATTTAAGATCTTGTGATAAATATGATAAATAAGTGATTTACAAACAAGAGTGATACTTTGCTAGGGCTTTTAAAGTTAACAGGTTTTCTAGCCTCACGGAATATGTTGAACCTATAGTATTATCTTAATACTTTTTTTCCATTTTCACTATATCTACTTGTAATTTTTTCTTTTAATTCTGCCACATTTAATAAAGAAGAGAAAGATTTATCCTGGGGTCATTTTACTGTTTAGAAAATTTTCCTAGCTATGAAGCCCTGTTATTGATATACACAGGTAATATGTTCAGTGTTTTTCTACATCTGTCCTTCAAAACACCTGGTACTTCTATGGTTTATACTGATCCCCCAACAGCTAAACGCTATGCTACCATCTGTAGCGGAATGAAAGACACATTCATTCTTCTCTCTCTGACTGCTTTGATCATTTGTAGCATTATATAACTGCGCTTTTCAAATTTTTGGTCCTTTTGTGGGGCAAAGGAAGTTCTCTGGAAATTTCATTATAGCCACCTTCTCTGGTGAAGTTGTTTTTAAGTCCAAAGACTTGAACCACAGTTCCTACACATGAACATGGTTTTTTCCTTCCCTCATTGTCTTTTTTCAATCTAGTACCGTTATAGTTATTATAAACATCTTAATTTTTATCAGTTTTACCCATTTATTATTATTTTTTTAATATTCAAGAACTGCTGACATATGAGAAATGTAGCAGAGTATTAAACTGGAAAAATACAGATGTTGAAGAAATAATAGATATCTGTGCTTTACTACATTGTGGCAGGATTATACCATAAGCAAATGAATCAAACAACTATGTAAATCACAAATAAAACCTAAAAATGAACCAAAGTGAAAAGGATAACATCCAGGCAGTATCTTTCTGTTGTAACCTGTTATTTAAGGAAATATTCGTGATTTGTTCTAAATAGGATGTAAAACTTGTTCCAATTTACTTTTCCTCAGTCTTGCCGGGCAAAACTCATATATAACTGTGATATAGCAACCCTTCTCAGGTATATTAACTGGTATGTGTGCGATCTCAGAATATACAGGTGACATAGATATATGACAACTGAAATGGTGGATTCATTTACACTGTTTACACTTCTTTGACCAGGACTTAAGGGAAGGTCAGTTTTTAAAAAACCAAGTAATATCTTTCTACCTATCTCCATATACAGGTCAAAAAAAAGATTATTTTTGCTTTAGCTTTGTCTTTTTCTCAGTAATACAGTCAAGAAAGAGTTTATTTCCAAATGACCCATTAAACTGTGTAAGAGCTTTTGTTTATTTCAAATAAAATATATTTGTATTCTTTGTCATTTCTACTGTTCATCCATACCACACTATTCTTTGTATCAGGTAGTCCAATAGAAATATACCTGTTTTATTCTTTAAAAAAAGAAAGAAAAGAAAAAGAGAGAGAGGACCCAAATAAATAAGATCAGAAAAGAAAGAGAAATGACAACTGATTCCACAGAAATAAAAAGGATTATAAGAAAATACTATGAGCAATTGTATGCCAGCAAATTGACAATTTGGAAGAAATGGATAAATTACTAGAAACATATTATCTTCCAAGACTGAGTCAAGAAGAAACAGAAAATCTGAACTGACCAATTACTACTAATGACATATAATCACTAATCAAAAAACTCCCAACAAATAAAAGTCTTGGACTGAGTGGCTTCAAAAGGGAATTTTACCAAACATTCAAAAAAGAATTAACATTTACCTTTTCAAACTACTCCAAAAAATTCAAGAGGATGGAAGGCTCCCAAGCTGTGACAAAGGAGCCAAGAATATACATTTGGGTAAAGATAGTCTTCTCAATAAATGGTGTTGAAAAAACGGAAGAAATTAGACCACCGTCTTACACCATATACAAGAGTAAATTCAAAATGGATTAAAGACTTAAATGTAAGACCTAAAACCATAAAACTTCTAAAAGAAAACATAGGCAATAAACTCTCTAACATTGCTCTTGGTAATATTTTTTTCTGATATATCTTCTCAGGCAAGGGAAACAAAAGAAAAATAAATAAATGGGACTACACCGAACTGAAAAGTTTTTGTACAACAAAGGAAACCATCAACAAAATGAAAAGACGGCCTACTGAATGGGAGAAGATATTTGCCTATGATACATTCAATAAGGGGTTAATATTCAAAATTTATAAAGAACTCATACAACTCAATACCAAAAAAACAAACAATCCAATTAAAAAATAGGCAGAGGACCTGAATAGACATTTTTCCAAAGAGAACATACAGATGGCCAATAGATATATGAAAAGATGTTCGATGCCACTAATTATCAGAGAAATGCATATTAAAACACAATGAGCTATCACCTGTCAGAATGGCTATCATCCATAAATCAAAAACAACAAGTGTTGATGAGGATGTGGAGAAAAGGGAAGGGAACTCTCATGCACTGTTGGTGGGATTAAAATTGGCACAGCCACTATGAGAAACAGTATGGAGTTTCCTCAAAAAAGTAAAAATAGAACTAACTTATGACCCAGCAATTGCATTTCTAGATATTTATCCAAAGAATACCAAAATACTAATTCAAAAAATATATGCACTCCTATGTTTATTGCAGTTTTTTACAATAGCCAAGATATGGAAGCAACCTAAGTGCCCATCAATAGAAGAATAGATAAAAATGATATAGTACATATATAAAATGGAATATTCCTCAGCCATTAAAAAAAAAATGAAATCTTAACATTTGCAATGACATGAATGGACTTGGAAGATATTATGCTAAGCAAAATAAGTCAGAGAGAAAAAGACAAATACCATATGATCTCATTTAAATGTGAAATCTAAACAAATAAACAAAATGAAAACAAACTTATAGATAAGAGCACAATGGAATTGCCAGACGGAATGGGAGTTGGGGGGCTGGGCGGAAAAGGTAAAGAGATTAAGAGGTACAAATTGGCACTTACAAAATAGTCATGGGGATGTGAAGTACAGCATAGGGAATATAGTCAATAACATTATAATAAGGCAGGTACTAGACTAATCAGAGGGATCACTTTGTAAATTATATAAATGTCTAACCATTATGCTATACACCTGAAACTAATATAAAATAATATTGAATGTCAACTCTAACTGAAAAATAAAAATTCTTTAAAGTAAGCATAGAATATATATATGAACATATAAACATATATAATTAGACTATATGACCCAGCAATTCTACTTCTAGTTATAGACCTAAAGAACTGAAAACAGATACTTAAATAAAAACATATTCATAGTAGCACTGTTAACAATAGCCAAAAGTTGTAAGCAGTCCAAATGTATATCAAAGGATGGGTAGATAAACAAATTGTGATATAAATACAATAGAATGTCAGCCATTAATCTGGTAAAAACTGAACTGGGTGTACTGCAACTCAGGTCTGACACTAAGCACCTGGAGTTAGCATCATACTCCACAGGCTACAGGTATTGTCTACAGGACTGCCCTCACTTCACATACAAGCTGAAAAATCTCAGAGGGTTCCAAGGCCACCCACATTTCTGATTGGCTGGCTATAAATTCAGGCATTCCTGTGATCACATCAATTTCCATAATTCACTAGAATAATTCACAGAACTCAGGAAAGCACTATACTTATGACTATTGTTTCATTATAAAGGATACAGATCAGAATGACCAGCCCAATGAAGAGAGGCACAGGAGAGTCTGGGAGATAAGACACAACTCCCACACCCTCTTCTCACAAAATGAGAGTGTGTCACCCTCCTGCTGCATCCATGTGTTCACCAAGCAGAAGCCCCACTGAGCCTTAGTGCCCAGCGTTTTTATGGGGCTTCATTATGTAGGCGTAGTTGATTGAATCAATGACCACATGATTGACTCAATTTCCAGCCCCTCTCTCATCTAGGGATGAAAATCTCAAATCTCTAATCAAGTGGGTGGCTTTCTGGTGAACAGCCTGGTCCTGAAGTTGTCTAAGAATATGAGTCATTGCCTTCAAATAACAGACTCTCTTATCACTCAGGAAATCCCAATGGTTTTGGAGGCTCATCCCCTGGGACAAAGGCCAAATTGTTTATTATACCATGGCCATAGCAAAGGAATAAAATACTGACGCATGCTAGAACAGGATTGTGGACAAAAAAAAGGGGCCACATACTAAACCTGACAAGCTCAGGGAAAGGTAGCATGTTGGGTCCTACAAACCACACACTGAAAGTAACTACATAGGATGGTCTGAACATAAAAATTTCTAAATAAAAGCAGGTCAGGAAGGGTAATAACATCCTGGGCCTATAGCTCTCTTTGTAAAGGTCAATGGTTACCTTAATTGAGCCCATCTATTGTCTTTTTGCATCTAAGATAACATATCCTTGGAATGTCAGAGTAATCCCTTTTTCCAGACCCCTCAGGGCACAGCCCAATACAGCAGAACAGAGACCACAGAACCCCTCATTGTTATCTTGTTCCTTGCATATCGTATCTATGTGCTGTAAAGGTTAATTATTAACACTCCATCCACCAATGTAAAAGAAGTGTATGTCTCTCTCCAATTTAATTTTTTTCCAATCCTACAGATTTCCCCATTTTGCTTTCTACCCCTCCCTAATCTACGTCTCCTCTTTTGATTTTAATGTATAAAATAAGCTGCAAAACTGCCATCCTTGGAGCATTTTCTCAATCCATTGAGATTTTGTTTCCTAGCAATTGTTGTCGGTTTGGCTCAAATAAACTCACTAACATTCTCTGTAGATTTGAATGTTTCTTATGTCAACAAATTGACCCTCAAAAACATTATGCTAAGTGAAAGAAACCAGACACAAAAGGTCACATATTGTAGGTTTCCTTTTATTTAAAATATCCACAATAAGCAAACCCATAGAGACAGAGCACAGACTGGTGGTTGCTAGGGCCTGGGGGAGAGGGAAATGGGGAGAAACCACTCAGTGAGAACAGGGTTGAGCTGTAGAGCCAGCCTAGAAGCCCTAGCTCTCAACTTCTTATCAAGTAAGACAATCAATGTTCTTTCTGTTTACAGTTATTTCCTCAGCTGTTTCCTTACTTGCAACTGAAGGGTCCTAAGAGATATATGCCAAGGTGGCCAAGGCAAGACCAAGTTCATGGATGTCCCTTCAAGCTCGTTACTTAGGGGAAGCAGGGAGGAGGCTCCCAGTGCAGGCATGCAGGACTAACACTTCTTTACTCTAGTCTCCTCTCCTCACGTGAGGCCATAGGGCTCACAGTGCAGAGGTGAAAAGCCACAGGGCATAGCACTGGGAAAGGGGTTCCCACCCCTCTAGGACTAGTAGTGAAAAAATGAGCACTTTGGAAAGAGATTTCAAGGGTTCGTGTTCCGGTTATTCACTTTATCCTCCCTGTGCCATCCATCTTTCTCTATCCTGCTTCCTGCCCCCAGACAGCTGAACACAGATTTCATCATGTAGATTCCTCATTCTCTGGCTTCCAGTTGGGTTAGTGGGAGCAGGCATCTGGAGGGCAGGAGGATAGAGATCAAGGTGATTAGTCCTTCCATTTTCTCTTCACTTTGCTGCATTTCTGACAGTGGCTGCTTTCTCTACAACCAGTGTTCCTTCTGAGAAATCTCCTTTGTGTGGCTTATGAAGGAAAAAGGGAAGCTGTAATAAATCTAATCAAAAGTAACCCCACAGAGTGATCTGATTATAAATTCCTAACTGAGCAGTCATGATAGGCAGTCATGCCTCAAGTACAGACCCTCATGAAAGGTTGTCTTTGCCTTAAGCAAGCCCTTTTCCCTTGTTCCTGTTAGGTTAACAAACCTTTGAAATAAGCAAAACCATCCTCGAAAGAGCACATAATCTTGTTAACTATTCTGTAATCCAATCTTCAGCTTGCTTTTTCTCTCATCTCCTCTTGTCATCTTCCTTACCTCCTCTTCTTAATTTCAAATGCATAAAAGAAACTGCAAGATAGTCAGTCTCTGGAGCATTTGAGATCTTGGTTCCCAGCAATTGTCATCAGTTTGGCTCAAATAAACTCTTGTAAAAATTCTCTACAGATCTGGACATGTGTTACATTGATGGGCTCCAGCAACCGCAAGCCCTCTGGGCTCCTGCAGAACAAAGGCTAACAGCTCTCTGGGGAACCATCCTAAGCTGGCCCCTGACCCTGCACAGTCCCGGCTAATAACATCTGCAATGTAGGGAGGAGGCAAGATAATTAAAATATTAATCAAGCCACATGAAGAGACTGCAATATGCTGATCAGCCCTGCAGCCAGGCCAGGAGGACACCTTCAGAACAAGGAAAGATTTCTGCTGGGATTGCTAACAACCCATTCCCCACACCTGTGAAGGGGAAACAGGAACCAACAGAGTCATTCCCAATGGCTGAAACCATGGGGAACCTACGGATTAAATGCAGAGAACTGCCAGCCGCCCTTTCATGCTATATATTCCTACCTTTTCAAGCTACATAATACTTTTCCCCTTCGTCACTATATGTCCATATGAAAAGAAATGGGAACTAAAGAATAACATGGAAACTGAATTCCCTGAACACTCAGGGTCTCTCTCAGTGCCTTTACTCTGTCTCTCTCTCACGGTCCCTCTCACTCTCTGCCTCTGAGAGGAGACCACACTCTGTCTGTGGAGTGTTACCCCTTTTATAATAAACTTTTCTTTTGACTTTAACTTTAACTTTGATGTGTGTGTTTAATTCTCTCCACGCTCTCTGCCAAAGGACCTTCTTCTTCTCTTGGTACAAGGCTTGGTCTCCTCCCCACACACATACACACTTGGAGAAATTTGTCTTATCCTGCATCACTTTTATTTAATTTTCTTTCATTAAACTCTGTATTCATGCCACCTGTCTCCTGATGAGTCTTAGACTGATACATCACCTTTGTAATTCCTTGAATGCAAGAGGAAAAATGAAAAAGTGTGTCTTTATTAGTTGTTTTTATCATCTCTGGAGTTATCACAGGGCCCCTAGAGAATCACAGCTGTTGAAAGGAGTGTGTGTGGAGTGGGGTGGGGAGTGTCTCTGCATTGGTAATTAGGTTAAGAAGCAAGTGACATTGAAGTGTATATAATAGGATCTTGTTTTATTTGAGTATTTAGATAGATGATAGGTGATCAATGATAGATGATAGATGATAAAGACAGGGAGAGGAGAATATGTTTTATAGAAAGAGATTTTGAAAGATTTATCTGAACATTGATAATAATTATCTTCGATATCTTTTAATGATATCAGTTATCTATTGCTATATTACAAACTTCCCAAACCTTAACAGTTTAATATTGCTTGCAGACAATTTGACCTGGCTTGCCTGGACAGTTCTTCTAGCTTCGCCTTTTGTGCATCTGTGTTCAGCAGTAGGTCAGCGGGGGCTCTGCTTCTATGGTTTGGTTGGCCATCAGCTGAAGAAATAGGGGAGAAGGTGACCAGATCATGTTTTTCTCATTCTCCTGCAGGCCAGTCAGGCATGTTTACATGATGGTCTCAAATTTCCAAGAAGAACACCAATATATCAGCACTTTCCAAGCCTATGTTTGCCTCACATTTGCTGCCTTCGTATGGCCAGGTGCAGTCAGCATAGGAGGGGCAGAGCAATGATGGAGCCACCTCAGGGGCAAACAAATTGGAGCCCTTATTGCATCTGTCTACCAAAGAGTTGAAGGCAGCTTGTGGGGTGCAGAGAGCACAGAATGTGGAGGTTAGCACCTCATTCCTAGGTCAGCCCTAGCCCTCAGCAGATTTCAATGCTACATCAGCAGAATGGCACCATGGACAAGAATAGTGACAGCAACACTTTGCTCAGGTCTAAGGTCTAATGCCCACAGTGCTTATCAAGTTGATGGCAAGCTGGCAGCTTGTGGCTCAGAGGGGCCTACCAGACTCCCATTGTCCCGTGGCTGTCTCTGTAGATGTTACACTATACCTGGCCTTGTGTCCTGACATGGTGGCCAGGGCTCCATCATCACCACCATTATTCTGACATGGATATTTTTTGTTATGCTTATGCTTTGCTTATTTATGTGGCCTTCGTGGTTCCAGTAAGTTTTTGACTTTGCAAGTCTTGTGGCCTGAGTAGACAGCAGAGACAGTGGTGGTTAATGATAGCAATGCCCTAGCTATGCAGGGACCAAAAGGGCACAGCAGAGAGAGTGGGGAAGGCCTGGACCAGAGGAGAAGAAGTAGGGAATGGGGTCCAGAGTACAGAGGGTCTGGTTGTCTTCTAGGTCCTGACTGATTATTTTAAGTCTTGTCTCCCTCCTGGTGGGAAACTTGTTGATAGAAGAGACAGGTTTTGTGAGGCATTTAGTAGGTTTCTATGGAGATGCCTTCTCTGGTATGTCCCACTTTTATAATCTCCTCATTCAGCCTCTCCACCTGTCCACATGGACAGGGAGGGAACAAAGAGAGGACTTGAGAGACTGGGTCACCACATGGTTAGTGGGGAAGCTAGACCTGAATTTATGAACTCTGGACCCATCACTCTGTGACCCTCACTGCATGCCATTGGGGTTGGTTGAGAACATTCATGTTGGAATGAATACCACATCTTGTGGTGGATGCATGTCAGATGTCCTTCATGGACACAGCCTTGCCACAGTCCCATGGACTTGGCATCATTGGCCTCATTTCATATGCAGAGACTGAGACCTAGACTGGGGCTCAATGCTCCTTGTCTCACGCAGTTGGTGGCATTATTTGAACCCAAGTCTGACATAAATCTGTGTTCTGCACCCGACACTGAGCTGATGTCCCCTAGGCCTCTCCCAACAGGGGTTTTGCCATGGAAATCATATTTGAATTCACACTCAATCTAACAGATCCAAAGAGTGCAGTAGTTCATAGAAAAGCCAAAAGCTTCCTTGCATTACTGCTATTGCCCCCAGAGGACACCACTCCCACATCTGCATCATAAGCCAGCTCTCTGTTGACAAAAAAACTCATCTCATTTCCCATTTTTGCTCGTACAAAGAATGTCCTGGTGGTCATTTTGGAGTATATGTCAACGTCCTCGATCAAGTCCTTCTGTACGGCAGATTCGTAGACATGCGATTGCTCGGAACAGAGCACATGATATCTAATTATCTCTTTTCCTATGCTCTTAACAACTGATTATTAGTCACAGACTTTCTCATTTTTGCCAGTCTGGTGAGTGAAAAATGATATAATATGGCAATTTACATTTTTAGTCCCTTGATTACTGGGGAAGTTGAGGATTATTCATGTGTCATAGTACTTCCATAACTGGAAAAATCTACAAAGATATCTTCATTTTGAAATATAAAGGAATCGAAATCAAAAAGACGCCTGGAGCCCTCCTGCCCCTAGTTATTCCGCCCCAGCCTCCACACAGGAGAAAAGTCCCCATTAGTGCATCTTTTCTTGGGGAGCTGGAAGGTTTTTCATTTATTCTGAATGTTAGCATCCAAAATGATGTCAGAGTTGGAGGAGCATAACAACCTCTCTGCCCAAGAGCTCCATTTTATGGAGGGAGAAACTGAAGCCCTGGGAGGAATGCCTTCTGGCTGAGGTCTCATAGTGTATGATAATGTAGAGACCAGGTCCCAGATCTTTTGACTTTCATGAAGGAGAAAGACAGAAAGAGGACAAAGAAAAGAAGGGTGAGCTGTGTGCTTTGCTGGTGCTGCTCAGGCAAAAGGCTTTCCCGAAGTTGTCAGGGCCCTTCCCACCTTACCCAGAGGCCAGGGAAATATGTGTCCTCTTCCTATGTAATGTAGGTGAGTGTCTACGTCCCCTGAAGAATCTCATAGAAATTACAACAGATGGTTCTGTATGTGACATATCCAGCACCATCTCCTAAGGGGTAAAGAGCTTTTCTCCAAGACAGATCAAAGGCCCACTCCCAGGGCATTCCTGGGACAGGGGTATTTGATGCCTCCTGTCTCCTAGTGCCTCGAACCACAGACCAATGCTCAGGACCTGTAGATAGTCTCAAAGTCTGACCAGAGGGGGGCAGTGGAATGCAGCAGATGAATGTGGACTTTTGGTTCTGATGGAAATCTCTTGAGATGGCGGTGCCCCCAGAGGCACGTTCTGGGATCAGGGCAGAGCCAAATGCAAGACTGGTCTAAAGTTCCACGGAAAACATCTTAAAAGTCACCACATATGAGAGCACTCAGCCTGGCTAAGTCAACACAGTTGGGTGTCCTTCTGATGCTGAATCAGATCGCTGTTTATGTAGCTCAGCTGTGGATTTGAGGACCTTGTATGACCAAACCTATTTTTACACATTGATGTCAGCCTCCAGGAGGGGAGCCAAGGTCCAGCTACTATAGGAGTGGGAAGTGCCAGGTTTCCATGCTGGTTGTGCTACAAGGCTGTTAATAAGAGCTGAGTACTTAGCAGGTGCTTCGGCACTTAGTAGGTACCCTACATCCTCCTTGCCTACTGTTGTCCCTGGGCTCGCAGGGCATGCATCACCTGCACAGGGAGAACTGGCTTTGCTATCTCTCTCTCTCCATTCCAAGTGTGTATAATTGATTGACCCGGTCGTATGTGTGGATGATGCAAAGCCCCCCGTGTGTGCCTTCTTTCTCTGGTGGCTCTTTTATCCAGTTGCATAATAGAGAGTGGGTTTACATCAGCCCAGAGGCCTGAGCCAGCACACCATTCAGCACATTCAGGACTTACTGCTGTCTCTTGAGTAACTGGTCTTTGATGGGGCAGGGGAAGGGATCTGTGGAGACCCTTCCCACCAAGATCAAGGTCTCAAAATGTCTGAGCCCTCCCTTCAGCCTCTATCAAGCATGTGGCTACCTCCTCCTTCTCCCTCAATCCCATCTGGCCCTATGTGGGCTTCTCCATGCCAGAATCTCAGAGCAGAGGCTCCAAGCACAGCCCCGAAAGGGCTTGTGAAGACCAAAGTGTCTATGGTCCCTCTAGGGCAGTGCAGACTCTCTGCCCACGCCACCCCCCAGCTGAACTCCCCCAAATCCAGGACCCTCTGCTTTATTAGAGCAGCCTCAGGACAACACAGGGGTAGGTTGGGGGCTAGCACTGAAGTCTACTCAGGCCTAAATTAGAAGGGAAACATAAGAGTAAAGCAAAATAAAAGTAATAAAATAAGCTACATTATAAAGTTAGAGATTTTCTTTAAAAACTAAACTTAAACTGCATGCAGTCAGGATTAATTATAGGCCATAAAGGTGCAGAGATCATTTTAAATGGCATTCATGGCTCAAATTAATCTCGCTCCACTTCCCATTTTACCTTAAACAAAATCCCAGTCAGTTTACTGACTCCCACCCCTTTTCTGGGTCTGTGTCCATCTCTGTGTATTAGAAGGAGTTGGCATGAGCCCAGACATTCATCCTGGTGCCCCTCTCTAAGGTCAAGGAGAGCTGGAGCCCAGATGCTTATGAGGGTGACTCTATGTTCACACCATCTACACAGCATCTTTGAGGAAAAGAGAGTAGAGCCATCTCATGGTGCATGGGAGGGAAGGAAACCCACAAATAACTGGGGATGAAGGACGTGTCATACTTCACAGGTGGGTCCTCTTTCAAACAGGGCCATCACCCTGGGATGTGAGAATCCAGGCTCCAAGTGTTGAGAGGAAAAGACCCTACCCCCTGAAAAGCAGGATCCCAGAATAGGGTCTTCAGTGGCAGCATAGCAGGGGAACATAGCAGACCCATCCAGCAGCATCACTCTGTCTGTGGGCACAAACATCTTGGTGCATTTGTTGTTCTTATTACAAGAAATAAAGAGTGGCAAAGAGGAATGGGAGTGCAGATACAGGTGCTGAGAAGAGTAGCTTCCTGAACCAAATGCAATGAGCCGAGAAGGAAATGGCTTGAGGAACTGAAGGAAGAATGTTAGGAGTCACTCACTTGGGCTCTGGACCTCAACCCACACCTGGGCGTCCACTTATGAAAACGAAGGATGGCACAAAAATGCAAGTCAAAAATGCTGGAATGTGTCATCAAAGGTCATATCTAAAAACAGGGAGGTAACCTAGGGATTCTGTCCTGTTTGAACTCTCTGGGAATGGACTCCTACCTTCCACCTCCATACAGACACAATATTGAAGCCTATTGGGCAGTTTGCAATAGCACAGCATCTTCTTCAGAGGGCGTGATGAATAAAATTGGACAGTTGCTTCACTTAGCTTCACTTGAGGTCAGCATCTGAGACGTTTCAAGCTACATGCATTTATGAAGAACCCAAGGTTTGTGCACCTCTTGATTCCAATTGACCTTTCTCCCAACACTTGCATACCCTACCTCCCTCACATTTAAAACACATGTATGTTCAAAGTTCCAAATTAGGGGATTTAATCCAGTCCCTCCAGCCACACTGGGGTTGTCCCTGCTGGGAATTGGGGTGGTCCCCTGGAGGTGGCAGGTGGGACCCTGCCACAAACTCTGTGGGCTGAACACAAAAGCCCACTGGGAAGGGTCAAGCAGCATCCCAAAATGAGTCACAGGCCAGTGGGAAGCAGAGGCGAAGGCGGGAGCAGAGGCAGGACTGACGTCGGATTTTCCCAAAAAGGCAGAAATCTAGATTTTTATGGAAATTAGAAGTTTCAAAATAGTAACAACGCCAAAGTGTATATTTGAACTGGAAGTTTGCATGGGGCTGGGGAGAGGTACTGTGGTATCCTGATTGGCTGGTGTTTCTGTGGTGTTGGCATGTCATTGATACTCAGCAAATAATTCCTGGATGGATGGATGGATGGATGGATGGATGGATGGATGGATGGACGGACGGACGAACAAATGAATGCATAAAAGGTTTGGCAGGATGCCTGGTTCCCAGGAGGTTGTAAGCTGGTTTATGCCGTATCTCGTGGGAGAAAACAACGTCCAGCGGAAGCATGCCTATGGAGGTGCTGGAGCTGGCATGGACATGAAGGTTGACTGGCAGCTAAAGCAGCAAGGAGCTATGGTGGGGTCAACCTTAGGGGCCTTTATTGGCACTCCAGTTCTCCAGGCAACAGCTTCTACCCCTTAAGCCCTCATGTCCTTGTTTGGCACAAACATAAAGGCACAAACACAAAGCCTTGAGTTAGCACAAGCCCCTGAGAAGGGAGTGTCCTATACCCCCAGCAACCCTTGTGCAACTCTTCGCTGGAGGCCTCAGTTCAAAGAGATCGGGCCAGCAGGTCTGGGGCTAGGGACTGGCCAACTCAGGGAGCAAGGGGTAGCCTTCTGTGCCCAAGACTTCAGAACCCTCTGCCTTCAGCCTGTCCACTAAGAAGAATGAGGCTGTTCACTCGAGTCCTCCTTCCAAGTATGCGTGGAGATCTGTGTGTGCACACTATGCTCTAGACATCTGTGCCCCACTGATGTGGGTGCAGGACCTGCTGTGTTTGTGTGTACACCACTGCAATGTATATGCGCATGGGGAGAGTGCACAGCAAGAATCTCGTGTGTGAGAGCATGTATCTGTGTGTGTGCTAACAGCTCTTTGTGAAGAACACAGTGTGGATGTGTGCATGCCATTATGTGTGTCTCCCCTGCAGTGTCTCCATACGTGTGCACACAGGCTATCTGTACACTTCAGTGTGGGGGTGCACCCTGCTCTGTGTCTGTATGTGTGAGCATTCCTTGGGCTGAGCTGTGCCTTTGCCAGCACTCTGTCCTGGCGGATGAGTGAGTGTGCCCTGGCCTTTCTCAGCTGCCTTCCCGGCCTGCATTCTGACTCTCCAGCTGCACAAGGCAGGCTGGGTGGCTCTGAGTGCCGGCCACGTTGGGTGCTGCGGCTTATCTGCTGACGGCTCTGGGCGGAGCGTGCAGCCCGGCCCTCCACCTCCTTCCCGCGGAGGTCGCTGCAGCCGCATTCCTGGGCTCGCACACAGGCTGGAATTCGTACATTCCATTCATAACTTTCCCGCCAGCGGGGGGAGGAAGGACAAAGCTGGAGAGTTAGTGATTAAAAGCGAAGAATAAAGAGGCTTCTTGCAGCTCCAGGCTGTGAGCTTCCTGCGCCTGGCGCTGGCTGGCCCCCGCGGCTGAGACACTAGGAGCACGTGATCTGTTTACCCAGCAGCCTGGTGCGGCTGCCTGTATTGACCCTCTGCGGAAGCCTGAGTCGCGGCTGGAGCCTTCGGGACGCTCCCTCTCACAGGTCGCCTTTATGGTTGTGGCTGGAAATAGGCACCGTGGTGTACGAGGTCCAGAGGCGCGGTGAGGATCAGAGGCGGTCAGGATGCCTTTGGGCAACAGAAGTATGCGAAGTCTTCCCCTCGCCCCAACATACACAGGTCCCCTATGAGATAGATTTTGTTATCACTTCCATTTTACAGATGGAGAAACTGAGAGTCAAAGAGATGAAATAACTTAATGCATTCATTCTCTGTGCCTGGTACTTCCCTTCTATCCACATCTTCCTTAGCTGAGTTCTATCCTCTTCCAATCCCCCTTGTTGCCCCCTGCCCTTGCTCTTGGCCCTGCATTTGCTGTCGCATTTGCACTTGGAGGATCTGGCCTCCCCAGCTGCACTGTGCCGTCCCATAGAGGACAGGGCCTGTGCTGGGCCCATAGGAAGTGGGAATTGAGGGCAGGGCTGGGGTCTAGCTGGTAAGACATTCTGATCTGTGAGACAATGAATCATGGTCCCACTTGAAGCAGTGACAATGAGAACAGGACAGAAGGAGCAGAATTTGACTTGGCTCCTGGTGGGCCAGGAAGCAGATGGGATAGAGAAAGGAAGTAGGTATGGTCGAAGGGGCTAACCAATATGGCTGGGACAAGTGGTACCTAGGTGCTGTCAGGACAGCTGTGGTTGTGTCCCAGAACTGAGCAGGGACAACATGGAGAAGATGACTTAATTCCAAGTCCTGCTGGCCCTGGCCAGAGCTCGGGCCAGAGAGAGTATAGGCTTTGCTGCATGTCTCTGAGGACACTATGAGGAGCAGGGAGGAACTGGAGAACTGAGGAAGGGGCTGGCAGGGCAACTCTGGCAGAAGTAGCAGCATAAAGATGGGCTGGGGGTTTGGGGGGAATGCATAAGCCTTAGAGTCACCCAGCCAGCAGACAGGGGAAAACTGGGTGGTGGATTCCAAAGGCCCTTCTTCAAAACCAGAGAAAAGAGTGACATCTCCACCTGTCCACTACAGAACTTCATCCAGTCTAGGGTTGGATATCTATTCAATCATCAGTTCATATCCGCTCCCAGATTAGCCTCAATAGCTCAGAGTAGGTGCTTAGAGGTTTGATGATTGGTGGAAGAAGGTGCTAGAATAGGCTGGGTCCTATGGTTCCTGCTCAGGCAACCAAGCATCAGGCCAAAGCATCAGGTGAGGGCCTCTCCTGGGGCTAGTAAGCCTGAGAAGATAATTGAAAGTCATCTCAGCAGGTCACTCTGGTCAGTCTTCCTGTTCTTGAACCCATTCACTCACTGTGTGACCTCAGACAAACCACTATATTTCACTCAGCCTCAGTAGGCCAATGGTGGTCATGGTGTTTTCATCATGGGGTTGCTGGAGATGCTGGTGGGAGCCACTCAGCAAAGATGTGTTAGCTCCTTTGGTCCCCACAACTGTCTTCTTCATCCTCCTCCCCATTTTCTTATCACAATTAGTTCATCTAGACCCATCCTTCCAGGGCAGAAACTAAGTCACCTTGATTTGTGTTCACAAAGGCCCAGCTCTCAGTAGAGTCATGGTTCTCAAAATGTGGTCCAGAGAGCCCTGGGGCCCCAAGAGAGTTAAAACCATGCTTGTGATAATATTAAGATGTTGTTTCCCTCTGTCATTCTCCCATGAGGGTTTAGATCCTTCTTCAGTAGTGATGTATGATGGCATTGTAGCTCTGATAACACATGAGATGAGTACTATGTATTTTTGTGTTTTAAAGTTTCTCAGTTCTAATTTCAAATATGTTAAATAATGACAGGTATAACTCACCTTTTATTAAAAGCACATCAAAGTCCCAAATAATTTTTAATTAATTAGTAAGAGTATAAAAGGATTCTGAGACCAAACATTTCAGATTTGCCGGTTTAAACTGGGCTCAAATCCAGGTTCTTTTCCTGAATGTGTATAGGTCTAGAGAAAATTACTTTACACATATAGAGCCTCAGTTCCTCTTCTTAAAAAGGTGAAAGTGGCACTTCCTCTTAGTGTCCAGGTGGATGGGAGATGCTGGAAACAAAACATAGTGGTGCACTCTGTCAGTAAACCCAGGAGTCTCTGTACTGCAGAGGCCTGCCCTGGCGGAATGGGAGAAGGCTGCCAGCTCCCTGGCCTGCTCTCTGAGGACCCGGTGCCCTGTGGGATTTGGAGGGACTCTTAGCAGCTATTCAGAGTCAGGCAAACAAGAATAAGCCAAGCCCCTGCCCTGGAGCATTCATCCAGCCTGGCACCTTCCCCAGGCAGGCACCCAGCCAGCTCCCTGAGCACACATTTTCCTACATGTCCAAGGTGTGAGAAAAGTAACACATTTGTTGTTGATCTTGTTGGAAAAGGCCAGGTTTTAAAAAGCAGGTTATTTTGAATTTGTTGCGAAGTACATTCTGTAATTCCGGACCAAAATATCAACTGACGTAAAAGAAACTCCTTCATGAGAAAAATATTTTGCTTGGAGATGGACCCCTGGATGCTCCTGAGGGTAAAGTGCTTCTTCCCCAAGCTGGAGCGGAGGGCCAACCATCCCCCACAGCCACCGAGTCAGCCTTGATTTCCTGGGCTACTCCCTCAGAAGAGGGCAGAGGCAAAACGTCCAAAGGAAGCCACAAGGGAAAAAAGCTCTTCCACTGAAAAGAGAATTCAGTTCAGTGGCCAGTTACAAAATAAATATACAAAACCTTGTGGCTTGCCAAGCTTTCCAAAATAACTGTAACAAAATATATTGGAAAAAAGATTCCATTCACAATTCAATGAGAAATTAGGAATCCTAGGAAAAAACTAAACAAGAAAACGCACACAGGACAGGAGACTACAACTCTTACCTGAGAAATATAAATTATTTAGTCAATGGAGAGATGTGACATGTCCCTGAGTAGAAAGACGTTATATTGTAAAAAATGTCCATTTTCTAGCAAGAAATATTTGAAAAGGAAAACAAGTGGGTGAGGAAATGGTATTATGAGATATGAAAGCTAAAATCTTTTAAACATTGAATATCTGATGCAAAAGTGGAATAGAAAAGAATAGAAAATCTACATGTCGATGAATTTTTTCCATAAACGGTTTGGGCAAATAGGCAAACCCTTGAAATTACATAATATTAAATTTGCGTTTCTTGTTTTAGATACATTAAAGATTCAAACAAAATGAAACTATAAAAACATTAGAAGCATATTTCAGTGGATATTTATGTAATCTTGAGGGCAAGGGAAAACTGAATAAGCATAAAACCAAAGATTAAAACAATAAGGGAAAAGTTATATGGATTTAACCAGAAAAAAATCAGAACTTTGCTGTATCAATAAATATAAACAGATCTCTTTAGAAATGGTCTATCTAGTAGCTTTGACTGCAATCCTTCCAACTTCTTATCAACACAGGAAAAAATGAAACTTGCCACATCCAACCAGGCCGTGAATACTCGAGTAAACGGGGGAAAAAAGAAAAACAGAAAAACAGAGAAGCCCCTTGCCCTAATGGAATTGACAACTAAGAAGTAAACAAACAAGCAAGAAGATTGTCCATTGAAATTAGGATGAAACACAAATTAACAAATTTTTGGAGGTGCTAATGATAAAGCAGGTGGCGATGGACTAGAGAGTGCCTATCCAAGATGCAACTCATGAGAAGTTTTCTGACATCTTTGTCTGGTCCTGCAGTAGATCCTTTTCAGAAAGATCTTCTTCCTCTGCACTTTTTTTTTTGTCATCTTCAATATTTTTGGCCTCTACTCATTCTTAAAAGGTTGAGTGTTCACAGCATGTCACACAAATAATTACAAATAAATAAATGTGTAATTTCAAATGGCACTAGGAAGAAAGGTTCCTGATTATGTGGTCATTGGATGAATCTTTTAAATTTTAATGTTTTTTTAAATTTATTTTAAAGTCTATTAGAAAAGCACTGATTTTCCATTTGTGGGAGAGCTATGGTATTTCCTTTTAAATGAATACAGTTAAGTAAAGAGTTGATTTGAAAAACAAGGGTAACTATATACTAATACAGGTAGTTCAAGTATATGGCAAAAATCATGACCTTGACTAGGGAAATGACTACAATTTGGGAGGTGCTACTGAAGGCAAGGGGCAGCCATTAAGCGTTTTGCCATTGAGAGATTAGGGTATGGCCATGAAGAGATTAGCAAAATAACGAGGCTTGAGCTGGGGCAAGAGAGAAAAGAGGTCAGTCTGGAGAGATTGAGGGTAATCAAGGAAGTAGAAGTGGTGGATAAGAATGAGGGCATCTCAGCTATAGAAGGCATCTCATCTTTGGAGGAGATCCCTTGGCCCCTGGGGGAGGTTGAATAGGGCAACAATTAGAGGCACAGGCTCTGATGCAGAGATGAGTTCAAATCTCCACTCATCCTCCTAGTCAAGACACTGAACCTCTCTGTGCTCAGGTGTACAACGAGAATGATGAGAGTGCCTACCTCATGCAGCATTGACTATCTCTCAACTTCCTCTTCTATGGAGTAGAGTCACAAATAGCCCTCACTCACAGGGGTGGGTGAGCATTGAGTGAATTCATAATGTGAAGCACACACACAGTGCCTGATACAGAGTCAGCCCTCCATAGATGTCAACTTTCATTCTCTCCATCTCCCATCCTAACTGTCCTCCCATGTGAGTACAGGGTGCATAAACACCTTGTATTGGTTATTCTGCACTTGCGCATTCATTCTGCCCTCACTCTGACCTGCTAGGTTCCAAGAGGTCACCTCTAAAACTTCTATGGTCACTTCACCAGGATTCGAGTCACTCCAGCCGCAGGAGGACCAAACCAACACCTTGCTTCTTTTCTCATGCACCCCTTGGAGGGTCATGACCACTCTCCAATGGCCTGGTTTGAATGTTATCTAGTATTAAGCTAGAATCTGTCTCACTGTGAAGTGAGACTAGACCAGGAAGAAACCTGAATGCCATGTTAACCCTGGAAGCAATGGAAAGTACAGACGGTATTTGAACAAGAAAGAGTCAGGATGACCCTAAAGAGAGGAACTTGGTCACAAATAATGGTTTTAAAAAGATCCATAACCTGGTCACCCAATCTTTCTGTTCCCAAGCAGCATCTGCCTACTCCTTTCCTTTTCTTTCCTTCTCCCTCCCTCCTTTCTACCTTCCCTCTCTCTCCCTTCCTTCCTTCCTTTCTTCTTCCTCCCTCCTTCTCCTCCCTTCCCTCCCTCCTCCTCCCTTCTCCCTCCCTTCCCTCCCTTTTCCCTTCCTTCCTTTTCTCCTTCCTTCCTTCCTTCCTTTTCCTTCCTTCTTTTCCTTTCCTTCCTTTTCCTTCCTTCCTTCCTTCCTTCCTTCTTTCCTTCTTTTCTGGTTGTTTGGGGTGTTTTCTGTTTTTAAATAAATACAGTTCAATGCTAGTGTTAATAGTAACACGTCAGCAACTGATGACACTATCTCCCAACCCGGACATTGCGAGACAATGCTTGTGAAACACAGCAAAATTTCAACAGTGCTAGAAATTAGAACTATTGCTAAATGGCCCATCAGAATCTCCCCAAGCCCCACTGTATGACAGCAACATGCACAACAGCCAGCTATTTCATGTCTTTCTCCTCCACTGCGCCCATGCTCCATCTCCAGCACTAGTCAGCAAGTGGAAGAGCATTCTGAGAAGTGACAAATGACACACCCGTGGGAGCCAGGACACATAGGAGCTGTGAGTCTTGGGTTATAGTTGTCCTCCTGGCAAGGGAAGCCCTACAGATTACTGCAAGCTGCAAGAATGCACTCATTCCTTTTATAGAAAAACAGCCAAACTACAGGATCAGAAGACCCCACTCACAGGACAGCAGAGACCCATGAAAGTAAAGTCTATAGGCAACAAGGAAGTTGGCAAGAAATGATTTGCTCAAGTAACCCTCCTCTGAAGAGGCAAAGGGAGAAGGAGAGCCCATTCACTCTGTGTACCAACAGCACCATGCCCAGCTGGCTCTCTCCCCAATTAAGTGTGATAAATAGGGAAAGGAGGACTCTGCAAAGATCAGAGAAGACCAAAGAAATTAAGAAAATTGTCAAAGAACTACACTCACAGAGGAAGAACCTATTTGCTGAAATGAACTACTACGAAAACAAATGTAAATTTCAGAGAGCATTTGCAAAGCAATTTCAATAAAATTCTAAAAAAAAAACTTGGGAATTCATGGAATAAGATATAAATGATAATAAGATAATAAGCTGAGATTAAATGGTAGATGCTGAGGAGGGACATAAATAATAAGGGATACGGATGGACTTTTTTGTAGAAATCATTTAAAACTTATAGAAAAATTGCAAGAATAAGAATAGTAAAAAACAAATAAACAAAAAAAAAACCATTTATTCTTTACCCAGAGTTACCTATTATTAACATTTTGCCACACTTGGTTTATCATCATCTCTTTCTCTCCCCCTCCTGCCAAAATTATAAAAGTAATACAGTCTGTACAATGTGATAAATTGAATTCATGTTCTCACAAAAGAATAAAGCATTCTGCCCAAGACCATTAGGACACAGGGAGAGGAGCTGATGGCAAACGAGAGATGGCAACGTTTTGGAAGATTGAAGCAGGTGGATCTGAGACCACTGGGGCCAGGAGGTTTCTGAATTTAGATTAGGTATTGTTTTAGAAGGTATAATGGTGCATATACCCTATATTGTGTAGCTCTCTCCCCATAATCAAATGCATTAACATTCCTATTGTCACAATCACGAATATTTGTACCAAGTCGGATAAATAAAGATAAATAAATGGCTTCAGTCAGTTCCTGTCAAGTTTGGCCACTACATAAGTTCAGGTCAATTGAGAATTTTCTGGCAAATACTCATAAACAGAATGTCCATATTCAGAGCCTCATGGACATTGGAAATGCAGATGGAGGACTGCAGCAGGTCCCTGATGGATCCGATGTGCTGCTGAAATTAAGCCGTGGGGAAGAGAGCAAAGGGTGCTGATGCTGGTTTGTTCCACAGAACCAGGCAGCCCAGCAGTGGTAGGGATCATTGCTCCCAGAGGGAGCTTAAAGAATTGCTTGACAGATTTGAGGAGTTTCCCCTAGAGTCATTTATTTCCCTACTCTTCACCCTGCCCTTACTACACCTGGAATATTCTCTTCTTATTTCTGGCAGAAAATGGAGGAAAAGCATCTCTGAAGAAAAGGCATTAACCTGTGAGTTGAAGGCCAGGTGAGAAGAAGGAAGTGGAAGAACAGCGTGGCCCAATGTGAATACTGAGTAGTAGGCAGGGCCATTTCAAAGAGCAAGACTGTCCTTAAGTGCAAAAGCGCAATGAAAACTGCTGAGCAGTTTAGGTCCAAGAGTACCCTGATCTGACTGGCATTTTAAAGAGTTTGCCCTTGGCCACTGTGTGGAAAGTGGAATATGGGGGCCAGAAGACCAAGAGAGCCCTGAAACTAGCCAGGACAGGGGCAAGTGCTGAGACCCCCAGGACCTGCAGGATGCACTCCAAGTGTCTGTTGCAGGTAGACAAACAGACCTTGTCTGTGTGGGCAGGAGAGGAGGAGGGTGCCAGAATAGTACCCAACCTTCTGGAGTGAGAAATAGCATGGAGGGAACTATCACTCCCCAGATGGTAGCTGTGGTAGAATGGTTCAGAGATGGCCTCTGGTTTAGGCTCACTGGGTTTGTAATCCCACTTCCACCACCTGCTGCTTAATCACTCTAGGTCTGTAATAATCAGATGAGTCAGTATTTCAAAGAACCTGAAAGTGAGCCATACCTAAGAACACTCTTGTCCTTACAGGGCTATTAGATTCTCCTCTGCTGAGATCTCTTGTCGTGAGTATTCACATGGGTCCCATATCTTTACACTGTGTCCCAAAGTAAAGAGTACATGCTCACTGAAAATCATTCAAATTCATTTTTTTTTTTAAAAAAATCCATGATGGCTAACAAAGATGTCATTTTTTACATAGATATTTGAAATGTATCTTTTTCCTATAGACTTTAAGAGTACTTTAAGTATTCCAGATCTTAAAATATCTTCAAATGTTGAAATTATTAAACTATTTTTCATTTCAACATTTAAGCTTATTTTAAGACCTTTATCCATGTGGAAATTTTAATTTTTATATGGACAAATCCATCCAACTTTTCCTTTTTGGTTGGCTGAGAATAACCCTCCCCATGCCAAGTTTTTAGAATTAGTTCTCTATGTTTTATTATAATTCCTTTAAGGTTTTATTTTCACATCACAATATCAATTCTTTTTGAAGAAACCTAACTTTTAAGATTTTGGTCATTGAGTCCAACATTGTTGACTAAATAATCCATATTGTTGATTTGGAATGCCACTTTTATCATCTATTAAAGGCCCAGGAATACACAAGGCATTCTTATTTCTGTGTTTTCGTCCATTTTTCTACTTGCCTTTTCCTGCATCTTTCAGGGTTCTTTTAATCCTTGTACTTTTATAATATATTATTATATCAGATAAGACAAATAATAAATTTCATTAGAATTTTGAATGTGGTTGAAATGAACTTGTAGATTGATTTTAAAGAAATTACTATCTTTCAAATGTTGTCTCCTTTTCCAGGAATCATGGAAATCACTGCTTATTGAGGTCTCTTTTATTATTTAGTTGTCTTTTATTGTTATTTTCATTACATGGGTTTTTGCACACTTGCTTTATTTTTGTGGTAACAACTTTAGTGAGATACAATTCATATACTTTATAATTCACTAATTTAAAGTGTATAATTCAGTGGTTCTTTATTATACTTATAAAGTTATACAACTATTACAACTTTCAATTACAGAACGTTTTCATCTCCTTAATAAGAAACCCTGCACCCTTTAGCTATTACCTACCCTCCCCCATCTAGTATCCATGCCTCAGCCCTAGACAACAACTAATCCATCTTCTGTCTCTGTATATTTACCAATTCTGGACATTTCATATAAATGAAATCATGTAATATGTGGTCTTTTGTGAATAGCTTCTTTCATTTAGCATAATATTTTCAAAGTTCAACATGTCATAGCATGTATCAGTACTTCATTCTTTTTCATGGTCAAATATTATTCCATTCAACTTTTATTCATTTATCTATCATTCGATGGGCATTTAAGTTGTTTCTACCATTTAGTTATTATGAATAATGCTGCTATGAGAATTAGTATAGAAGTTTTTATGTGAACATATTTCACTTCTTTTAGAAATGGAATTGCTGTGTCAAATGGTAACTCTGTGTTTAACATATTGTCAATTTCAATAAAGAATCCAGGGACTCCAATGTGGAGAGTGTTGCCACCTTAACCACATTAAGTCTTCCAGTCCATGAACATAAGATGTCTTCTTATTTACTTAGATCTTTTGTTTCTTTCAGTGGAGCTTTGTAGTCTCCAGAGTATAAGTTTGGCACTCCTTTTGTTAAAGTTTGGCCTAAGTATTCTATTTTTGATTCTATTATAAGTGGAATCATTTCCATAGTTTCATTTTCTGATTATTCATTGTAAGTATGAAGAAATACAATGGATTTTTATGTATGTGTATTGTATTCTGCAACCTTGCCGAACTTCTGCATTAGTTCTAATAGTTTTTAGTAAATTCCTTAGGATTTTTCTACGTACAAAATCATGTAATCTACAAATAGAGATAGTTTTACTCCTTTCTTTCAGATCTGGATTTGAATCCAGAACTGTGTGGCTAACTCATGTGTGTTACTCTGGCTCACCCCCCTACAATTCAAGGACCTTAAACCGGGGTCCATAGATATCTAAAAGGTATACACATATGCTTCAAGCAGCCCATAAATTCCTTGAAACCCTGTACAAAATATTGAATGTAGGCCCATATGTTCAATTTTGTTGGGGATAATGTCCAAATTTTCCATCAGATTCTCAAAAACATTTATGACCCCAACTTGGGTGTTTCCATAAAGGTATAGTGATTTCCTCTAGGTTCTGATAAAATTTTCTTTGTTTCATTAAATTTTTTTAAAATTCCCAATCAGAAAAATACTTTTTATACTAAATATGGTATTACATTGTATGAAATACTTGGCTATATTTTGAGGTGTTAATTTCTCATTTTGCCTAATAATCCAATGAATTGCTTTAATAGATTATGTAATGATGATCCATATCTACATAACTTGGATAAACCCTTTCTTTTTTTGTCATAGTGGATTCTTTTTGTATTCTGCTACATTTGATTTGCTAATATTTTATTTAAGAGTTATATTTAAGTGAGATTCTTCTGTGAGATATATATATATATATATATATATATATATATATATATATATATATATATATATATATACACACATCTTGAGTTACTTTGGCTACTTGTCAGTTTCTTAGAAAATGATTCCTTGCCTTATAAAATTTTTGAGTACATTAAGTGCATTCTATACTATATTTTCCCACATTTAATTTTTTCTCTCTGACCTACTTAGCATGATACCCATGGCATATTTCCAATAGTATTAGTCTCTCTTGTCTGATTGTGACAGTAACCACTGTCACTCTGGGAGTTTGGGAGTGAGCCTGGACTGGAAGCAGAAGACTGTGGCCCAAGTCCTGGGTTCTAGGCTTAGAGCCTGAGGATCAGGAGGGTCTGAGCCTCTTGCTGGCTGTGTGAACCTGATCAATCCCCTTCCCTCTTAGGTCCCTCTTTTCTCTTCTTAGTGTAAGGGAGAGAGCCTAAATGAGCATGCAGATCACTTACTTCTTTATTTCAAGTCTGGCTCTCAATAAGCCCCTATGAGTTACAACTGGCAGGCAGGGAACTGGAATCCCAAGCTCCCCAGTGGTTCGAGGGGAATGCTCTCAAGAGGCCACACCCTTCCTGGGCTACCGGTCAGCTCCTAGAGATTTCTGTTCTGGTGGGACAGGTCTAGTCTTGCCAACCAGCAAGCTCTTTTTGCCTCACCCTCCATCTGGCTCAGTTCCTCCCCAGCCCTCTCATATGGGCTCCCAGGAGCTACAGAAATAAAGACACTCCTTGGTCTAGAGCCAAAGCAAACTCCAGTCTGCTCCAGAACCCGGATTTCCTGCTAGGATACCATCCTCAGGGGGATATGTGGGTGGGAATCTGTTCTAAAGGAACTCACAGGTCCCTGGCCACAAGAGAGTAAGTTTTACTGCCCTAACAGTTACAGCACTGAGTCAGTTTCTTAATTCTACAAGAGGAAAATGATGCCTCAATGATGAAATTCCTTCCTCTAAGTTGTTTGAGAGATTGAGGCAAAGCCAGGGCAAGCACCAAGGCCTATGGTCCCTGGCATCTCTCTGCCAGTATCTAGCCAATAGGAATCACCAGTGGTGGGCAAAAATGATTCGAAGTGGCAAATGGATGAGCATATCATATTTCAATAGTTATGTTTTATTTTAATATAATAGAGGAAAAGCTGGCATGTCAAATCTATGCTTTTAGATAAGATTGCTTAAAATGAAGGCAAAAAGAACATTTGAATAGTTAAAAATGAGTCGATTAAACTAAAATATTAAGAAATCAATTTATAGAGACACGGTAAATGCCAAAAAGGTAACATAAGAGCAACTGATCCTCCAGAAAATCTGGGTCCATCAAATTGATGGGTTTGAATTTATACATGTGCATACAAAGACATAAATAAACCTTCCTCCAACAAGCAAAACCAATTCAAGTCAATTATTGGCTGTGGGCGGGTGCCAAGGCCAACTACCTCAAATCCTGGTGCATTCTCTCTTTCCTCAGACCAGCCAGGGAAGCACACATGGCAAGTACAGGGAAGACCAAGGGATTGGACTGTGAACTTGGGAGGAAGTGATATAGAGGGAGAAATCCAGTGGTCCAGCAGTAGTAGCTCTTCCTTTAGTCAACCCTCCCTCTCCAGTGATGCTCAGCCTAAGCCCCCCACACCCTGCCCTTCCCAATTGCCACAGCTTGTCATTGTCCTCCTTCACCTTACTGGTGCGAGTCGAGGATGCCATTTCGCATTTGGTCTCCTCACTGCTGGGCAGAGCGAGGGGCTCGTAGTCCTGGACAAGAGGTCAAGCCTGGACCAGTAGCCCAATTGAGCTGCTATCATTTCCCCAGCTTGACCCCAAGGCTGGCGGGCCTGACAGATTTGTATGGAGGAACATCTTGACACAATCTAAACAACAACAACGACAACAACAAACATTTTAAACTCTTTTCCCAAAATTAAAATAAGTTTTTTTTCTGCCCGCAAAATCTATAAATTCAGTCTGTTTTCAAACAAATCCCAACAGGAAAATGAAACTTGAGTAGATGATTTGAAAATTCATCTGAATGAGAAAACTCTTAAGAATATATCAGTATGTGGTTAAAAAATTTAAAAATAAAAAAATAAAAGAATATATCAGGCATTTTGAAAAGCTCCCAAAATACTTTGGTAATTAATACAGAAAATCCAGAAACAGATTTATGTTTACTTAGAAACCTAGCATGTGATAGAGGCAGCATTTCAACCAGAGCTGAAAGAATGGTGGGTCAACAAATGCTTTGGGGGAAACTCACTAGATTTTTTGAAACCAATAATGTTAGATTCCTGTTCACACCATTTACAAGAATAAATGCCAGGTGTATTAAAGAGATAAGCACAAAAAAGTTTATAAAAGTTTTAGAAATAAATATGCACAAATATTTTAAAAATCAAATGGTAAAGGAGGCCTTACTAAGCAAGAAAGGAAACCTGGAAACAGAAAGTAAATGACTGGCAGGTTTGAGTACGTAAAAACTAAATGAAAGGTTCCTTAAACAAATTAAAAGACTAATTGTAGAAAGAGAGAAAATTATTTACTATACGTGTAATGTGCAAATGGTTAATACCTATGTTGTATAAACATATCTTACAAATTAATTTTTTTAAAAAGGTAATTAGGAAATGGGTAATAATCAAACAGGCAATTCACTGAAGAACAAGTAAATGTGATCACTAAACATGAAAATGTGTTCAACCTCACTTGTAATGAAGAAAATGAATTTAAAGCAAGACTCTAGTTCTCACTTATTTGTTTCATTATGGACATATTCTACCTGTAGTTCCACAGTCTGCTTTTTTCATTTGACATAGCACAGATTAATAAAATGGGTCTATAGCATGCTAAAATCTTCTTTCTATAGATGCATGTTACTTTATTATTCCCTTTGTGACTGAAATTTGAATTTCTTTCTACTTCATTCTTCTAAGTTCTGCAACTATGAGCTTCTCTGTAATACATCTTCAGACTAAACTCTCCTAGAGGAGATGGCTAGGTCAAAGAAGAAGCACTTGGACAGTTTCATGCAGAAGGACAAACCCAGCCCTAGGGAACTGCATGGATGGAACTGCCACCTGCACCCCTACCCCACCCCAGAGCAGAGAAGGCTTGATGAGCCCCCTTCCTGGCTCATCAGGGCCTTCTCATTCTTTTAAAATTATTTCTAATCACTTTGTAATATATACAAATATCGAATCATTATGTCATGCACCTGAAATTAATATAATATTATGTGTCAATTATATCATAATAAAAAATTATTTCTAATCTGTTCATACTGCTTGGCCTACAGAGGGTGCTGCTTTTTTTTTTTTCTTTTTTGTTTGTTTTTACTGACTTTCAGGAACTCCTTTTATAGTTTATCATTTGCCATTTTATGTGGTTAAATCTATCAAACTTATGCTTTGTTTGTTCTAGCATTATTCCCAGGCTTAGAAAGTGCTACTTTATTCCAACTATGGAAACATCCACCTAAATTTTATCTCGATGTCTCACAGGGTACAGTAATTTCTACTTTGGAGGAAGAATCACCAAATTCATTCAGAAAAGCCCTTCCTGCCCACTCCCCAGGGTAAGTCCTGGAAGGTGCACCAGGGGAGCTGGAAGGGACAGTGATGTCTCTTTTACATATTGCTTGGTAATTTTAAAATATATACTGTTTTTATATTTTAAAGTAGCCATTTGATAGAGCTGCTTTGAATGTGTTAAATAAAATTGGCCTTCCCTAAATATCCTGTTCATACAATTCTCCCATTCTGCCCTTTTACAACTTTTTAACCAAGAAGAAAACTTTACTTGTCTTCTTCAGTTTCATCTTGTTAGGAGCCACTGACTTCAGAGAGAATGACAGAGTACCATATAGGGAACATTCTCCCTCCAACCCCCAAAATCTCAGCAATAACTCCAAAGGAAAGGAATTTCAATTCAAAGATTCTAAGTAAATGTAGGGACATATTGCCTCTGCCCCTGGCAAAGCTTTCTCTAGGAAAGGAGCAGTGTCTTCAGCCCTTTCCAGCAGCTTCCCTATCCAGAAAACCAGGAGAGTTTGACAGATGGCTGAAATCTACCTACCTATTCACCATCAAGGAAACAAAAGGAAGTTCCAAAACAAGCCCAGGCTATTTTTTTTTTTAAATGAGGGCAAAAATGTGAAAGCTGCAAAAGATCCGTCCATGACCCAAAAGGAGGGTCAGCTAAAAGGAAGAGACATTTGAGAAATGTCTGGAGCACAATAGGGAAAAATGTTAAAGAGGAAAGAAAGGAAAAAAGAAGAGGAGACCACACAGAATGAAAAACCAAGGGTAGAACAGAAGAAAGTTTGCCAGTATCAAAAGAAACTGAAAGAAGAACTTGAGATAAATTAAAGAGTCTTATTTTAATTTGTCAAGTCTTGTCAAGATATAAGTAAATTACAAATGTAAGATCTTGCATGTTCCTAAACCACAGCAAAGTATTACTCGTGGGAGGGAAGAAAGCTTATGCTCACGACTCTCCCAGCTGGCTGTCTTTCCTCTGACTCCAGATTCTCCACTGAGCCCTGCATCCTTCTCCCATCTCTAGGCTAACAGTTTTTTCCAAGGGCCATTTTTTGCATTCAGGACCTTGCTGCCTGCCTGTGGCTGGCTGATCTGGGATGTAGTCACCTGACCAGGCAGAGCCATCAGCCATTCTCTGCAGGAATATTATGGATGAACAGGGGCCTGGAGCTCCAACTCTTGGCAGCACCAAGAGGTGAGGTCTCAAATGCCAGCCTGTCAGCAGGTACCTGGAGTTGGCCTGGCCCTGCTCCTTCCAAGGTTTGACCTCTACTTCCTTTAGTCTTCGAATCCTCCACTAGCCTCTCAATAAATTCCTCCTTCCCTTAGCTTTCTGGAGAGAAAGTTATGCCTTCCCAATTTACTCCCTTCATGGCGTAAATGGCCATGGAAATGGCCAGAACATATAAACACAGAATTGGTCAGTTTCTTCTTCAGACTTCTAGGACAGTGGCCAAACCTGGTCCAAAGTCTATTGGTGGTTCACCATGCTTAGCTCCCTGGGATTTCTTGGCTGGGGACTCTGCTCCCATACTGAGCAGTCATTAGGAGGAGGGAAGAGTTCTGCTGCTCAGGGACTGGGGAGCTCCCAAGTGATCCCATGTAAGGCGCATGAGGTTTTCCCTATAGATTAACCACAGAGTCAGTACATTCTCACTAAAATCTTCCCACTCCAGAAATCTGCTTGGGACTGCCTCCTTTGCCAGACTCCTGCTCTGCCCCACAGAAAGTGAGCGTCAAAGAAAAAAAGCAGCTAATTGACGAATTAATTCAATGGGTGTTTCCTGAGCACCTACTGCATACTAGGCCCTGTTCTAGACTCAGGAGACAACAATAGGGAATAAACAGATTCATGCAGCCCATCTGGTCATGGAGCAGACATTCTAGAAGACCAAGGTTGGTAAATTCAGAACTTAATAAACAAGAACATTCAGAACATTAAAGACGACAATGAAATAAGCTGAGACAATGAGGGAAACAGCCTGAGCAAAGAGGAGGATTTTTTTTTTTGGCCCAAGCAATGGGGGAGGCATCTTTAAAGAGGGACTAAGGGGAGGTCATGCAAAGGGGAGAGGGGCAAGGGGGGATAGGGGTCAGTGGGACACTGGGGACCCTGGTCAAGAGTGGGAGTGGGAAGAATTGGAGGGTTCTAAGCAATGAGTGGGCTAATCTGATAGATGGTTTAAATGGTTCAGCTGTCTGCTGGATGGCGAATGGACAATGGGAGGACAGAGGTGGATGTGGGGAGAAGATGAGAAAATGATAGGTTGAGGCTAGATTTTGGAGGCAGTGCTGACAGGAGAGTGAAGGAAATGGAAGACTCCAAGATGGCTCCTCTGTTTAGGGCCATTTTCTGAGATGAGGAAGAGTAGAGGAGGAGCAGACAAAGAAGGTGTGGCGACAAAGAAATCTGTTTTGGCCAGTGCTTTGGATGGAATTGTGTCCCCACAAAATGCATACGTTGAAGCCCCAAATTGAATATGATGGTATTTAGAGACGGGACCTTTGGGAGGTGATAGGTTTAGGTGAGATCATGAAAGTAGGGCACCCATGGTGGAATTAGTGTCTTTATAAAAAGAGACTAGTGCTCAATAGCTTTTTCTCCTCCACTTTGAGGACACAGCGAGAAGGTCGCTGTCTACAAACCAGGAACTGGGCCCTCACCAGAAACTTAATCTTCCAATGCTTGATTTTGGACTTCTAACCTCCAGAACTATGAGGAATCAATGTCTGTTAAGTTAAGCCACCCAGTCTGTGATATTTTTGTTACGGCAGCCCAAACAGACTAAGGTGGCCAGGTTAGTTGCAAAAGGCCTCCTTGGCCCAAATGTGTCAAGACATTGGCCCAAACGGGTAAGACATTCCTCTTTCCTGTGTAAATCCAACACCTGGTGACCACATGGCTTGGACATTTGGTGTGCTGTTTGTCATCAGACTTTAAATGCCCATCCTTGGTTCAGAACCATGATCACCTATACACACACAGACCCCTCCATGCTCCCCCAGAAGATCATGCAGAAAATGTGACTTCGCAACCACATTAACTGTCATGCCTGTCCCTGTGATTCTGAGGCCTAGCATGTTCTAGGTGGGCATCTGTGGGAGAGAAGTGAGCAAGGACCATTAAGCATATATAGTCATTCACACCCATACCCATTGCCTATTTCTAATTATGAACTCGTGTTTTAAAAATGTTTTATTTTGAAATAATGTTAGATTTACAGAAGAGTTGCAAAACCAGTGCAGAAAGTTCCTATAGACCTTTCACCACATGTCCCGTCATATTAACGTCTCCTACAATCATGGTGCTTTTATTTAACAAAGCTAACCCATGATCATGACCACTGTCCTATTACGTGAACTACAGACTTTATTTGGATTTGACCAGTGTTCCACTAGAGTCTCTGTTTAGGATCCCATCTGGGATCTCACATTGCATTTGGTTGTTACAACTCAGTCTCCTCCAGTCTGTAGCTGTTTCTTAACTCTTCCTTGCCTTTTTTGAACAGCGCTGATCCCTTAGTTTGGAATATCCCTCCATTTGGTTCTGTCTGATGCTTTGTCATGATTGGACTCAAGTTATGCATTTTCAGCAATTCTGTAGCAAGACCACAGAACTGAGGTGCCCGTCTGATGTATTCTATCAGAAAGTACTTCATGGCACTGCGTCTTATAGATGTGATGTTAACCTTGATCCCCAGCTAAGGTCGTGCCAGCCTGGACTCTCCACTGTAAACTTACTATTGTCCACTTTGTAATTACTAAATATTTTAGAGGAGATACTTTGAGACTCCAAAGATATCCTGTTTCTATTTGAACTTCCACACACTAATTTTAATATTTGTTGGTAGATCTTTCCTGGGGCACTTATTACTGCATAATTCTAGTGGTGACATTTTTGTCCTGTTCCTTCTACATTTATTAATTGGAAATTGCCTGTAAGGAAGAAGTTAACTCACTTTTCAATATCAATAATTAAACCATCCTGTAGTCAACAGAGCCTGGGACGAGAGGAAGAGCAAAGCTTGCAAGGACAAAGGGTAGCCCAAGTCACTTTTTAACCTAGCCCTTCTCCACGCTCACCGCCTGACCTTTTGCTACCCCCACTCCAGCAGTGACAGACCTCTGCTGCTAAGCGGTCAGCAGTCCCTGTGTGGGTCTTGTGTGTGCTTCAGCAGGATCTCTACGCAGCGGGACCTGCTCCCTTCTTTCATCTCTAAGATATCCTGCCCCTGTGAGAAAGCTTTTCTCACAGGGGCAAGATATCTTTCTGCCTCCTTTCCCTTACTGTTATGAATCTTTAGTGATGCTTCCTTTCCACAAACACACACACACGTACATGTACATGCACTCACCCACCCAAACACACACACACACACGAATACACACACACACACATTCATAAACATACATACAAATGTACATGTTCTCCTTATAGATGTCAGATCATTGCTTTTAAAAGGCAAACAATAAAAGAAGAAAATCACAATAGCTTGGGTTTTTCTATAGCTCAGTTAATTCTTAGAACTTTAAGGGAAGATACTATCATTATTCCCCTTTACAGATGAAGAAACTGCAGTTTCTGCAGTCCAAGGTCAAACATCTAGTGAATGACAAGGCTGGGAACCAAATCCAGGCCTTTTGACCTAAGGCCTATGTCTTTCTCTAAAAATTAATCCTGGAGTTGGCTTGGTCAAAAGTTGTTCATCTTTGATCTCTGGTGCCCGTGGCAGATCTGCACCCATTCTCTTCCCTTCTCACCTTCTCTTTCTACCCAGAAATGTTGTCAGCTTCACATGGTCACCAACAGTAACTAAAGCTGCCTGTTCTTCACAGTTTTACCAGCACTAGGTGGTATTCACATCTCTTGTGTTTCTCAGCCTGAAGGAAGTTTTAAAATCTTAGTTCATTTTTAATGTGTGTCAAATTTGTATAAATTTGCACTTAATTTTCACCAAATATCAAAGTTTTCTATTTCTTAGCAATTTAGATATCTGTTCCTGTCTTTCCATGAAGGCCTTATAGCCCTGGGGTTAATGCCCCACAGGCCTAGGGCTGATAACCTGGTTCTGCCATTCCTTAGGGTGACTTTAATGGGAGGATAGATTATACTCTCTAAATTTCCTGTTTCTTATCTCCAAAGTGTAAAACACAGTACCTACTTTAAAACCTTGTTCTGAGGAGAATACAGATTAATTTATTAAGGGGATTGGCACCTCAAATAGTAAAATTTCGTTGTCATTATTGCCCATTATATTCAGAAGATATTTATCTTTTTTCTTACTGTTTTGTAAAACCTCTTTATGTTCTTAGGGTATTAACTTTGTGAAATAAACATTTAGTTTTTCTAGTTGATTATTCTTTTATTCACTTTCTTTGTGTTGATTAATCCTAAACTTAATTTCTGAAAATTTTTTAGTCAAATACAGTAATGCTTTCTTTTATGGTTTCTGACTATAGTGTTATGCTTATAAAGGCCTGCCCTATTTTATATTTATTAAAAGAGTTGCCTGACCTTTTTTCTATTATGGTATTTTAATGGCTTTATTTATCTTCACACTTAATCAATCTGGAATTTATTTAGATAGAAACCATGATGTAAAGTATCCAACTTTAATTCTCTTACAAATGATAAGCCTATTGACCTAACACCAGTTTTTACTTTATTCTCCCCCCCCCCACTATTTTAAAATATTACTTTCTATCACATGATAGCAACAAGAAAAAGTTTCTGAGATGCCCTAAATTAAATTACAGCAGGCCAGAGGGTGGAAAGAAAAGACAAGAGAGGTTAATCAGTTAACAACTGCAGGGCAAAACCAACAAAAGACTGCTTACATTTCTGAATTTATGTTGGAAATTTCAATGAACTCCCAGGTTGCTATTTCTATGATCATCTAAAGAGAAGAGCCAGGCACCCCTGCCCACCAGGTGCCCTACTTCTTGCTTATTATGAACTTTCCTGACTGTTGCCTACCACTAATACAAAGGAGTAAACGCTTCCTCCTTTACAGACTATATACCTAACTCAGAACTAGCCTCACTTCACCTTTTCCCACCCCTTTTATCTATAGCCAGTGTAAATTTTTTCAAAACAACTCAATATCTTTCTTTCCCAAACTGTTTCCATAAAAGCGCCTGTCAACTCCAGGCTGACAGACATGTTGTCTTCCCCATTTAGCTCTGCTGCTGATGGTTTAGATTGCATGCCCCAGGACCTGGTCTTTTTTTGGCAAGTATATTGCTCAATAAACCCTTTCTTTTAGAAAAGCTGGCCGTGTAAGTTTTTTGTTTAACAATAGGTTTCACAAAAACTTGAATTCTTTTATAGGTTTGCATTCTAGTTTATTCTTATACTAAAGATCCAATGTAGCTGTATATTGTGATTTCTGTCTTGGCAAGTTCCACTTTGTTATCGTGGGGCAATCAACAGAGTGGTGAAGGCAGCAGGAACAAACCCGAGTGCCAGGGTTCAGTCTGGAGGACAGTGCTGGGCGGGCTATCTGCACACAGTTAGTGCCCCATGATCTAGTGCAGATCCAGCAAACTGGTTTCCTGATATACAAAGTACATGATAACTCCTATTTTTGTTTCCTCAGGGGTTATTGACAGGCTCAAGGAAGATGAGCTAACAGCAGTCAGTGCCAGTAGGTGTTATAGGGACTGCATTTTGAGTGTGTTACAGGCTACAGTGTGTCCCTTCAATATTCATTTTAAAGTGCGAACTCCGTGCCTCAGAATGAGACTGTATTTGGGGCAGGGCCCTTCAAGAGGCAATTAAGATAAAATAAGGTCACTAGGATAGGCCCTAATCCAATCTGTCTGATGTCCTTATAAGAAGAGGAGATTAGGATACAAACACACACAGAGAGGGAGGACCATGGGAGGACATAGAGGAAAGATGACCATCTACACGCCAATGAGGTAGACACCACGATCTCAGACTTCCAGCCTCCAGAACTGTGAAAGAATAAAAGCCTGTTGTTTAAGTGGTCCCATGTGTGGTACTTTGTTACAGTAGCCCAAGCAAATAAATAGGGGTTACGAGTGCTCCCAGTTGTGGTGGCCTGCTGGGGCAGCATCGGGCCTCAGAAGCTGCTCCACAGGGAGGCACTAGGACCCTGTGATGAGCTTGTTATCCTGGTATGTATCAGACACTGGAGCTCTGGGGACCCAGGAACCCTGGGCACAGTGAGTTAGGTGGCCTTCCACCTCAGCCAAGGAGACATTAGAATAAGATGGCCCCCCTTTCAGGAGCAACGAGCTGTGGTAGACAGAAAAACAAGACCATTTGACCTCCTAGCACCTCCTTTTTTTTTTTTAGAACTCTCATCTGTTCTGCAGATCTCATTGTCCCATAGTAGGGATAGGCCCGTCCTCTTGGGTGGTGACTATTAGGGCACCATAAGGCAGGCCCAGAACTTTCAATATCTTCCCACCAGTCACATCACAGGTTTGAACAGATGTCCTCAGCATTGCTCCTCTGCACACAACTCAATAACAAGAAAACAAACTTCAAAAGAAAATGGACAAAGATTTGAACAGACATTTGACCAAAGAAGATATAATGATGGCAAATAAGTTCATGAAATAATGTTTGAAATCAGCTAACTTTGATCATCCATCTTCATTCTTTTTCAAAGTTGTTTTGACAATTCTGGTTCTTTTGCATTTCCATATAAATGTTAGACCTAGTTGATTTCTATGAAAAAGACTGCTGGGTATTTTATATGATTGCATTGAATCTATAGATCAATATGGGTACAATTACACCCTAACGATGTTTATAATCTTCCAACCAATAAACTCTAGCAGATCCCAGCAGCTCTGGAGGTGGGAGAAGCGGCAGCTGCCATGTAACCCAGCTTGGAGAAGGCTCTCCATGCTCGCTGCAGCAGGCTGGCATGCAGCATGCACCCACCCTGCTACTATGACGCCTAAGAGGAAGGTTAGCTCCACTCAGTGGGGTGGGAGTGAACAAGGGGCCCAAGAGTAGGTCTGTGAGGTTGTCAGCTAAACCTGCTCCTGCAAAAGTGGAAAAGAAGCCAAAAAGGCAGCAAAGAAGGATAAATTTGCAGACCAAAACAGTGCAAACTAAAGGGGAAAGGGGTGCAAAGGGAAAACAGGCTGAAGTGGCAAATCAAGAAACTAAAGATTTTCCTGCAGGAAATGGAGAAACTGAAAATGAGGAGAGTCCAACCTCTGACAGAGCAGGAGAGAAAGAATCCAAGTCTAGTTAATATCGTATACCATGTCTTATCCCTGTCTCCCTTCTTGTATAATCCAGAGGAATATTTTTATGAACTATATTGTAAATGCAAGTTTTTCAGTAGCTCTAGAAATATTTTTAAGAAGGAAGGAATCCTGCCTCATCCCATTTTTTAAGTATAAATGTTTTTTTGTTTTTTTTTAAGAGGTGAATATATTTGCTGGTTGTTTATTTTTTGGTACCACCACAAAATAGTGGAATATTGAATATGGGAGGCTTCAATTATCTTGAGTGGCAGCTTAACATCCCATAGGTGGGGGATAGTTTTTATATCCTATAATACAAAGCACACTAAATGGCAATTTGGAGTCAGTTGAGCATTGAATATGTCTTGAACATTTTTAATTACTTCTATTCCTATGTTTTTGGTAGAATTGTTTCCTAAAGAAAATCACTCCTTGATCTTGGCTCTCCTTGTCAGAATTTGTGTAGTCTATAACATCTTTGGTTATGGTAGTCCAGTTTTCTAGTAACTTGGTTAATAATGTGTTGTGAACGATTGAAATTTTGATTGTGTAATGTATATGATATTAAATTGTGAATAATGGGACTTAGATGTAATAGCATATTAACATTTGAAGATATTGGTACTTGATATTCTATTAAGGAAAATTAGCCTCCAAATTTTAAGCTAGAAAGTCACTGGAGTAACTGTTTAGAAAAAAATCACAACTACATGACTTTTTAGGGTTTTGTTACATATGTTAAGAATTGTGTACAAATTGAAATGTCTGTGTACTTATCCCCAAAGCAACCAATAAAATTTTGATAATGAAAGAAAAAAAAGAATCTTTATTTATTTAGGTATCCTTTTATTTCTCTAAAAATATTTTATAGTTTTTAGCCTATAGGTCTCATAGACTTATCTCTCAGTTTAATATTTTTGTTCTACTATAAATGGTGTTGATTTTTTATTTCAATTGCTGATTCTTGCTAATATAGAGAAATTGATTTTTATATATTAATCTTGTATCCTGCAATCTTACTAAACTCCTTTATTAGGTCTAGTAGCTTTTCTGTAGATTCTATTGGATTTTCCACATAGGCAACCATGTGATTTTCAAATAAAAGATGTATTTACTTCTTTTCCAATCTTGATGCATTTTGTTTCTTATTCTTGCTTTATTGAACTGAATAGAACCTCCAGTACAATGTGAAATAGAAGTCATGAAAGTGAATATGCTGTCTTATCACAGATCTTAAGAAAAAAGCATTCAGTATTTCACCATTAAATATGATGTTATTTGTAGGTGTTTTTGTAGACACATTTTATTAGATTACGGGCGTTCTCTAGTTTTTCCTAGTTTTCTAAGATTATTTTTTATCAGAATGGATGTTTGTTTTTATTTTCCAAGTGGTTTTTCTATTTCTATTGAGATGGTAGCATAGTTTTTTTTAATTTAATCTATTAATATAGTGAATTGCATTGATTGGTATTTTTCAAATGTAAACTAATCTTGCATTCCTGAAATAAAACCCACTTGTTTGTGATGGCTTTTGTTATGTCAGTTGGGCTAGGCTAGCCTATACTCCCTAGAATTTCTTTTCTAATAGGTTTCCAGTTAAGGTATATTTTAAGAGATGTTCTCTAGCAAAGACAGAAGAGATAATAGTGGCCATTTTATAGCATATATATATACCTCTCATTATTTAATCAAACACTAATCTAGATGACGATATGAAGGATCTTGCAGACATGATAGAAACATATATTGATAGATATATAGATATAGAGATAGAAATATATATTGATAGATATATAGATCTAGAGATAGAGATATGGATATAGATATAGCTATATCTCTTATTTGTCCTATTTCTCTGCCAAATCCTGAAAAAATGCACTTAGTAATATTAATCTTAAAGAATCAACTTTTGAGTTCATTGATTTTCTTTATCAATTTTCTATTTTCTATATTATTGATTTCTAAACTGATCTTTATTACTTCCTTTCTTCTGCTTCCTTTGGGTTTAATTTACTTTCTTTTTCCAGTTTCTTAAGGCAAAAACTAAGGACATTGATTTGAGACCATTTCTCTTTTCTAATATAGCTGTTTTGTGCTATAAATTTACCTCTATGTACTGCTTTACTAATGTTCCAGAACTTTTAATGTTATGTTTTCACTTTTTTTCAGTTCAGAAGACTTTATAATTTCCCTTTTAATTTCTTCCTTGGCTCATATGTTATTTAAAAATGTGTTATTTACTTCTCAAGTACTAGGAGATTTTCCAAGTATTTTTGCAGTTATTGATTTCTGATTTAATTACACTGTGGTCTGAAAATATGCTTTGTGTGACTTGAATCCTTTAAAATTTATTGGGACTATTTGAAGGCCCAGAATATGGTCTATCTTGTTTCATATGTACTATAAAAGATTATGTATCTGCTACTATTGGGTCTAATGTTTTATTAATGTAAACCAAGTCAAGGTTTTTGATATTTAAGTTTTCTATATTGTTGCTGATTTCGTCTACTTGTTCTATCAATTATTGAGATTGGGACATTAAAATGTTAGATTGTGACTGTAAATTTATCTATTTCTCCTTGAAGTTCTATCAGTTTCTGCCTTATGTATTCTGAGGCTCTGTTATTAGGTACACAAATGTTTAAGATTGTTTCTTCTTGATGAACTTACTCTATGATTATAAATTGACCTTTTTTATTCTTGATAATGTTCATTGTTCAGAAATCTACTTTGTCTTATATTAATACAGCTACTTCACATTTCTTTTGATTTGTGTTAGCATGGTATATCTTTTCCTATCCTTTTGATTTTTACTTGTCATTATATTTTTAATTCAATTTATTGGGGAGATATTGGTTAATAATGATGTCATATAGGTTTCAAGTGTACAATTCTATAATACATTATCTGTATGTTGCATTGTGTGTTCACCACCTGAAGTCAAATCTCCGTCCGTCACCATATATTTGACCCCCTTGATCTTTTCTACATTTTGAAGTAGATTTCTTGTAGGTGGCATATAACTGAATCTTGCTTTGTTATCCAATCTGGAAACCACCATCTTTTAATTGGCATGTTAAGACTATTCACATTGAATGTATTTATTGATATAGTATGTTTAATTCTACTATCTTGCTACTCATTTTCATTTTGTTTCATCTATTTATTTTTGTTTAATTAAGCAGTTTTGAATAATCAGAACTCTTTTGTCAGATTGTCTAATATCAATTTGTTTTCTGACACTGCTTCTTTCATATCTTCTTCCTCATCATCTGGCACTGGTTTGGAAGCATTTGTCTCCATCAAGTTGTCTTCTGTTAATGCCTCTGGCGTGGCGTCTATTAGCTCTTGAATTTCTCCAAAACCCATATCTTGAAACTCTTCACTCCCCACTTTTTTTTTTTCCACCATATCCACAATCTCTTTCATGATTTCTTTGATTGGCTCTGTTGTAAATCCTGTGAATCCATGTACAACATCTGAACGCAGTTTTCTCCAGCAGGAATTTATTGTTTCAGACTTGATGGTTTTCATAGCTTTTTCTATAACAACAGTGGTAAGTATATTCAATGATGTAATCCTTCCAGTACTTCATTATGTTCTCTCTGTCACATGTTGACAATCCTTTCCATAGAGTACCATGTGTAATGAGACTTAAAGGCCCTTACGACTTCCTTATCTAGATGCTGAATTAGAGACATTGTATTTGGGACAAGTAGATCATTTTGATGCCTTCAGTGTTGAACTCATGGGGTTCTGGGTGGCCGTGGGCATTATCCAATATCAGAAATACTTTAAAAGGCAGTCGCTTAATGGCAAGGTACTTCCTGACTTCAGGGATAAAACATCAATGGAACCAGTTCAGAAAAAGGGTTCTCATTGTCCAGGCCTTCTTGTACAACTGAAAGACTGACAGCTGGTTTTACATTTTTCCTTCAAGGCCCAGAGGTTAGCAGCTTCATAGATAAGGGCAGTCTTCATCATAAGAGTTAGCCTATCTCTTCCTGCTTTAAATCCTGGTGTTTAATTTCCTTTCTTTACTAATAAGTGTTTTTTCGTGGCTTTTTTTTTTCCAGAATAGGGCACACTCATCTACATTAAAAAAATCTGTTCAGGCAGATATCCTTTCTCCTCAATGATTTTCTTAATAGTGTCTGGGAACTCGCTTGCTGCCTCTTGGTTGGCAGAGCTGCTTCCCCTATTATCTTGACATTTTTAAGCCAAACCTCTTTCTTAAAACAAACTATCCTTTACTAAGATTCAATTCTCCAGCTTTAGATCTTTTACTTTCTTTTTGCTTTAAATTGTTATATAATGACTGCTTTTTCTCAAATCATATTAAAGTCTATAGGTATGCCTTCCTTATAGCAATCCTGCATCCACATAAAAGCTGCATTTTCAATACAAGATAAAAACGTATTTCACAAAAAGTACAAGGTTTTCATGAATTTCCTTTCCTTTTTACAGTGGTCCTTATGCTGGATACATTTATCTTGAAATGGAAGGCAACCACAACTGCAGGCCTCAAACTATTGTACATATCAAGCAATTCGACTTTTTATTGTAACTTTATGACTTTCCTCTGCTTCCAGCATCACTAGTGGCACTTCGTATGAGTCTCAGGTGTTATTCGAGGTTTACAGTATTGCACTAAACGTGGTAAAAAATATGCAAGAATTGCCAGAGATCACTTTTTACTTTCATACCTAATTTACTAGAGATGAACTGCTTACACAGAAATGATTAGTGTCACATAGTGTTTTAAGTGAATTCTCACAACACAGTCTCACTGAAATAGCAACTACAAAATTATTACAGTAGTACCATATGTGTTATGGTCAATTTTGCATAGTTATGATTCAATTATGCATCTTTACATTTGTTTACATTTCTGATGCCACGCACAATCTGTGTTTATGTGCATAAGTTTTGATAAATTTTAACTTTATAATTAATTTGTGTACATTTATGACAGTAAATGATAAAATAGATTAGTACCTACATACATTTTGTGCATTCATGAAATACCTACTTTTTCTTTTTTTATATATTTCTAGGCTACGTGGCTTGTCTGCAAGTTTTTTCACGTTGTCGCAAATTTCCAAAAACTTTTCCAACATATTTATCTTAAAATTTTAAATATCAATGGACCCACACAGTTCAAACCCGTATTGTTCAAGGGTCAACTGCATAATTGTTTTAATGCCCTGGTCTGATCATTCTAACATCTGTGTCAGTTCTGGATTGGTTTTGATTGGCCAATTTTTCTTTATTAAGAGTCATGTGTGGTTTTGTTTTGTTTTGTTTTGTTTGCTTCTTTGCATGCCTGATGATTTTTTGGGGGGTACCAGATATCGTGAATTTTTCCATGTTACTGCTGGATATGATTGTATTCTAAAAATATTCTTAAACTTTGTTCTATTATTGAGTTAATTTATTTGGAAACAATTTAATTATTTCAGATATTGTCTTTTAGATTTGTTAAATGGAACCAGAGCAGCATTTAATCTACTGAAGCAGGACCATTCTAAGTATAGTGCCTAACACTTCACAAATTATTAGGTTTTCCAGTCTGGTTGGTGGAAATAGGCACTAATCCTAGACCTTTAGTCCTTTCTTTTGGTTCTCCTCCCAGCCTTAGGTAATTTCCTCACATTCATGCACTGACTAGTTTACTGCTGAGGACTGGGGAAAGACCCTCTGCCCATCTTCAGGGTTCTTATCTGTGTGGCCCTCTATCTGAATTCCTCCTCCCAGCATCTCTGCATGCAAATTCTCTCAAGGCCATAGGCTTACTTCATTTGTTGCTCATCTTTTAGGATTCACTATCCTTTACGACTTGATATCAGTGTCTTAAATACCATTATTTCTTATATTTTCTCTATATTTGTAATTATTTTATGCAGTAGGGTAAATTATTCCCTTGTTATTCCATCTTAATTGGAAAGAAAGTCTGAGAAATGCTTTTGAAATGTCTGCCATCCTTTCATTGACTAAGAGCTAAGAATACTAGTGTCTGCAAGTAACAGAAAATGTGATTACGCCTAAACCATTTACTGTTTAACCATGAAGTAGACTCTGCTAGTCATTCTCCAATATTTCATTCTCCTTTCTCTTCTCAGTATAATTCATACATGTTAGTTAGACATATTCCATTTTTCAGTCCCTCGGGTACTAGGTGTGGTCATGTGACTAAGTTTTGGTAAATTTACTGAAATGGAAATGGTGTTTGCAACTTCCAGGAAGTTTTGTTACAGGGAGAAGACCCGCTCATCTCCTTTCTTTTTCTCTGTACTTCTAGGTGGAACCAAGTCTGATGGCTGGAGCTGGAGCAGCCATCTTAGACCACAAAAAAAGTCACGTGTTGAACCTGATCCTTGAAATCTGTGGAGCTATGTTTCCAACTACATATTTTTTATTTTAAATACATTTTTAAATTTTAATAAAAAATAAACTTTTATTTTTGTTTAAAATACCTAATTTGGGCTCTCTGTCACTCTAAAAAATAAATAAATAAATAAATAAATAAATAAATAAATAAATAAATAAATAAATGAATAAATAAATAATAAGCAAGAATTACAAAGGCAAATAAATCTGAGTTGGTCCATGATGCAGAAATACTATCAAGAACCCTACTCTTTTCATAATTATGCTTTGCCTTTCTTAGCATGTTGACTTTTTCTCTGATAATTGGTACCTCAGAGTTGCAATATGGCTGCTACAGATGCAGGAATCACATCTATGTTTAAGACAAAACAGAAGAGCAGTTCCCACCATTCTTATCTGACATCAGTCTATTTCACAAGAAAAAAAAAAAGCCTTTTACACTTCAGAACTCAGGGCCATGCTACCCGCCCATCTTATTTCAAGGAAGGCTGAGAAAATGACTATCTGCTTTTCTAGCTTCTGTCATGGAAAGCAGGCAAGGGAGAAAGTGTTTGGGTATGGCTATTGGATTGGGCAACCCAACAACATCTGCCCCACATGATAGAGATTACAATCATCTAAAAGGCAAAGGTTTGAAAGCCCAGACATCTGAATGTAGACACTTTTTGGAGGTGGCGGGGGGAGGTTAAGAAGAGAAGAAAAAAGAAGGGGAAATATATCTTTTAGACTATCTTTGTAATTCTGGAATTTGAGTGTGCAAAGGAGTTGTGTGGAGAAATCAAAGCATTTGTATTTTATGAGTGGCTGAAGAGATTTTCATGGATAACTTTGACTATATATGCTTTTTTTCTTCACTCACTGACTTGGATGTTAACTGCTAGGTAAGATGCAGCCCTATACCTTCTTTTTCATTAAACTCTAGGCCTACAAGATCTCAGGTATTCATTCAGTTTCAGAAGAAACTTTCTTCTCCTGTTTTGTACTTTGTGAATCAAAAGACTTGGGAGGTTGGTTATTTGAGACATCAAAGAGCCTCAGAGGTGTTCTAACTCCACTTGGGGTTGCACTTTCTTTCAAAAGGTTAATCACAGTTCTGTTATCCTTACTTCCCTTGGAAGCTTATGAGTAGAAGTTCTGATGAATGTTGCTTAGGAGTTACATTGAAAAGAAAAAATCTCATTGTGACAGCTTTACCTCTACCCACAAAATATTTACTCCATGAAAATAAGTGTGTAACCCAGATGTTGACTGGCTGAACCTCACTCCATGCCCTGCTGAAGTCCAAAGGCCTCAGCGAGCTCCCCTGGGTCATGGCAACCTTGGTCTCTCACTTTGGTATTAAATAGTCATTTTCTTTAACACACACAATCATACATATACACATGCCCACATGTGCACACAAATACACATGCATACATACATAAACACCAAGCGCACAGTGCAGAAACACACACACATACATATACATACACGCATACATACACAAGCACACATGTGCACACATACACATACATACATTAAAACACATGCATAAATATACACACAGAATATGCACATACACACAAATATATATACAACCTATGTGAAGTCTAGTGTCCTGAAGCTCTGAGAGTGTTATAAACTGAATGTTTGTGTCATATGTTGAGACCTAATCACCAATATGATGGTATTGGAGGTGAGACCTTTGGGAGGTGATTAGGTCATGAGGGAGGAACCCTCATAAGGGGATTAATACCCTTATAAGAAGCCAGACAGCTATCTTTCTCTCTTTGTGACACGTGAAGACACAATGGGAAGACAGCGGGGTGCAAGTTAGGAAATGGGCTCTCTCTAGAACCCAACCATGCTGGCACCTTTGAATTCTTGGCCTCCAGAACTGTGAGAAATAAATTTCTGTTGTTTATAATCCACTAGATTTATGGAATTTTTTTAAAGCAGCTGGGCTAACTAAGACATGGAGTGAAAGAAGATCGAGAGAGTGTCTGAGCTAAAAAACAACAGCTACCACCATCAGTGGGTATGGCTGATTATAAAGAGCTATGAGTCTTTATAAAGAGTCTTCTCCTTTATAGTTTCTCCATAGTTTTTCCATAGACCTTTGATCCTGTAGCCCAGTCCTATACCACTTTCTCCTGTTGCCCAGTCTTACACCTTCTCTGGTTCATGGGTCCCTGCTTTCTTTCCTCTCTCCTCTCACCTCTTCCTCATGCATTAAAGCCATCTTCCTGCCTTGCTTCATGCATAGAAATTTCTCTACTACCTATTTAGATGTACTTGAATGATTCCAGCAAATGTCATCTCTCTTCTCATACCCCAAGCTATTCTTAACAAGATATTTTTCCAACAAATGCTTCTTCCTCCATCAATGTAGTTCCAGTGGTTTTCCACTTTCATTACACATGCAAGGGAAACAAACTCCTCCGAGCAGTGCCAACTCCAGGGCCCCGATTGGTGCCTATCCAGTCTTTAAGCTCTGGCCAGATGCTCGACTGAGGATTTGTTCCTCACACTTGCCCTTTCCCAAGGAACTTGACCACCCCACCCCCATCCTTTCCATAGCACAGGCTTCTTTTCCTCAGTCTCCACCATGGCACTGTTAGCTCTTCCCTGCCTCTAGCCAAGGGATCTAGACATAGAACAAAATCCAACAGGGCCCACAGAGATTCCCTTTAGGAGGCTGACGGGACTAGTGAAGAAGCTGGACATTGGGAGATAACACAGGCTGTCGTACCAGACATGTGGTTGCCAATTTGAAGAAGTTAATGAGTTAAGCATGGTCATGGTCATAGGCAAGCTTCTAAAGTGGATCGTTAAAGACCCAGGCCAGTCACCACATATTTTCTCTCATCGCCTCATTGCTGAGCAGGGCCACTGATGGCAGCACAGCCAGAAGACTCAGCTGCATGTAGGTTTTGTTTGTTTTTGAGGAATAGAACCAACCTTCAAAACCTAGAATGTTTAGCTCCAAAGTCAGAATCTTTAACATGTCTTTAACAATTAGAAGCTCTGGCAATGCAGCAGCAATCAACTGGAGCTGAGAAGGACCTGTCCCTGTAGTTGGGCTCCTTTTCCTGCTGGCCGGTGTCCACAGTATGAATATTTCTCTCCTCAGTCATCAGCTTTACCCACTTACTTCTCAGATGGGGCCACCTGAGCATTAGATGCCAGCAACCACCTAACAGTGGACTTGACAGGGTTTCTCAGTCTGCCTGACATCCTATGTCTCCCTAGGGAGGGAAATGAGGACATGAAAGGGATATGGGATTCCCACCCTATTCAGCTGTTCTGTTCCTGCTCTGTGGTCCTAGCCTGAAGATAGACTGGTCAGCTAAATAAAGGGGAGAAAATCAGCAAACCAGCCCCCATGTTGAGGTCCCAAACATGAGGAGAGGAAGAGCCTGGCTGACATATGCCACTCTCTGGCTGGCTTTCTGTTCTAAGGCATAATATGATCTCCCCAGAAGTAGACTCTGGGATGGACATCGATGTATGGGACATGTGCTGCCTTGGAGATCAACACCCATGGAAGACAGAAGGAGGCAAACTGTCATAGTCAGCTCAGGCTGCTGTAACAAAATGCCACAGACTGGGCAGCTTAAATAGATATTTATTTCTCATAGTTCTGGAGGCTAAGGGTCCACAATCAAGGTGCCAGTCTAGTTGGTTCCTGGTTTGCAAACAGACGCCTTCTTGCTGTGTCTTCATGTAGCAGATCAACTCTCTCGTGTCTGTTCTTATGAGGGCACTAATCCTGTTCATGGGGGCTCCCACATTGTAACCTATCTCTTCCCAAAGGCTTATCTCCTAATACAATCACTCTAGGGCTTAGGGCTTCAACACATGAATTTCAAGGGAACACAGGCATGTAGCCCTTTGCACAAACATTGGTGGAGGGACAAGTTTAGCTGCAGTACAGACCTGACACAGGCTTCAGCCAGCCTGTGGGGTTTCTAGAGCCCAAGGGACCGAGACGTGTGACCCTAATGTGTGTTTGGACAGCAGGGCGAGACTGCCCCAGGGATGTGCCACCCCAAGGTGCCGACTGCCCAGGGCGGGGGCGAGGCCTGCACATTGTCAAGGTCCAGACACCCAAGGGCTGTGGAAGCCCCCCAGGAAGCCTCACGTCCAAGCAGCACCCAGGGCACATCTCTGTCTGTGGGCGGGTGGCCTGGGCAGCACCCCCTCCTCTTGCAGAGTCGTTCCAAGTTGGGGAGACAGGGCCAGGCCTCTGAGAAACATGGGGACACAAAGATAGAGTCAGAGCACTAACTTCACCGCAGAATGGTGAGGTGGGGAGAGTTGGATTCAAACAAGGCTGGCCAGAAAGCAAGTGTTGAAATCCAGAGAGAGGTGACAGAAGGGAGAAGGAGATGAAGACATGAAAGAGGTATGGGACTCACAGCCTGCTTAGGTGTGTGGGAGCAGGAATCAAAGAGGAGATCACTAGTCCAGGCAATGGGGTGAGCAGGTACCATTGACTCACATAAGAAATATTGCATGAGGAATAGACTTGAGAAAAGAACAAAGTTGGAGGTAACACACTACCTGATATCAAACTATACTACAAGGCTATAATAATCAAAACAACATAGTACTGGCATAAAAACAGACACATAGATCAATGGAACAGAACAGAGACCCCAGAAATAAACCCATGCCTATATGGTCAATTAATCTATGACAAAGGATGTAAGTGCATATAATAGAGTACAGACGGTCTATTCAGTAAATGGTGTTGGAAAAAATGGATAGATACACACACAAAAAAATGAAACTGGACCACCTTCTTATACCACATACAAGAATAAACTCAAAATGAGTTAAAGACTTAAACGTAAGACCTGAAACCATAAAACTCCAAGAAGAAAACAGAGGTAGTAAACTCTGACAGTGCTCTTAGTAATATTTTTTCTGCTATATCTCCTCAGACAAGAGAAACAAAAGAAAAAATAAGCAAATGGGACTGCATCAAACTGAAATGTTTTTGCTCAGCAAAGGAAACCATCAACAAAATGGAAAGACAACATACTGAATGAGAGAAGATATTTGCAATGAAACATTCAATAAGGGATTAATATCCAAAATTTATAAAGAACTCATACAACTCAGCACCAAAAAACAATCAATCCAATTAAAAAATGGGCAGAGGACCTAAATAGACATTTCTCCAAAGAAGACATACAGATGGCCAATAGACATATGAAAAGATGCTCAATGTCACTAATCATCAGAGAAACGCAAATTAAAACCACAATGATCTATCACCTCACACCTGTAAGAATGACTATCAACAATAAATAATAAAAAAAAAGGTGTTGGTGAGGATGTGGAGAAGAGGAAACCCTTGTACACTGTTGGTGAGATTGCAAATTGGCATAGCCACTGTGGAAAATAGTAAGGAGATTCCTCAAAAAAGTAAAAATAGAACTAACTTATGACCCAGAAATTCCACTTCTGGGTATTTATCTGAAGAAATACAAAACATTAATTTGAAGAGATATATACACCTCTATGTTCATTGCGGTATTATTTACAATAACTAAGATATGGAAGCAACCTAAATGCCCATCGACAATGATTGGATAAAGAGGAAGTGGTACATATATATAATTGAATATTACTCGACCATTAAAAAGAATGAAATCTTACCATATGCAACAATATGGATGGATCTAGAGGGTATTGTGCTAATAAAAATAAGACAGACAGAGAAAGACAAATACCACGTGATTTCATGTACATGTGGAATCTGAAGAACAAAATAAATGAACAAACAAAACAGAAGCAGACTGATAGATACAGAGAACAAACTGATGGTTTGCCAGATGGGAGGGGGCTCGGGCACTGGGTAAAAAAGGATTAAGAAGTACAAATTGGCAGTTACAAAATAGTCATTGGGATGTGAAATACAGCATAGGGAATATAATCAATAATATTGTAATAACCACGTATAGTGCCAGGTAGGTACTAGACTTATCAGGGGGATTGCTTCATAAACTATATAAATGACTAACTACTATGCCATACACTTGAAACTAATATAAAATAATAATGTATGTCAACTCTAATTGAAAAAATTTTAAAGGAATAGACTTAAGAGGTAATATATGACATTATATATTCTGTAATAAAAGAAAGAACTTCAAGAAGGGAATAAGGGAAGTGGTACTGGCCTAAGTAACTTTGGAAATGAGTGGAGACTCAGAGTCTCAAGGGAGCACATTAGCACTGTAGTCAGTTATTGATGTTGTTTGCTATAGGTGAACAAGTCTAATGTCCCTGTACATGTACCTAGAAATATACAGTTAACTAAATAAATGGATAGCAGACTATGGAAGCCAAGTTTTTCACTAAGAGGTTGTAGATGAACCAGGGGAAAAGGCTAGAATGATACATGTATAATGTATTAGAGTTGGAGACATAAGGATGAAGTCATTTTAGCTTAATATACATATGACCACATGTAGAAATACCTACAGGTATGTCTATATGCCCTGGTTAATAGACACACATATATTTCTTTGCTCTGCTAGTTAAAAGGGCCTAGAAGCAATGACACTCCATTAGCACAGCCAATACCCTACTTTATTTCTTCTCCAACGCAAGGAACAGGGATGTCTGGGGAAATGGCTGATTCCAGAGTCAGGGCAGGAAATGTACGGAGTGACCTTGGGAACTCTTATGAAAGTAAGTGCTCACAACACCAAGTCACAATGATAAGGGCATAGTAAAGGGACCCAGGAACCAACTGAAATTGCTCCTAATGACCAAAGCTGGAACAATTTGACCAACAAAGTAAATAATGTAGTGTTGGATTATAACCAGAGTATAAAATACACATCTGTGAGTCCTGAGACTCATGTTGCAGACAACTCTCTTGCCCTAGGCCTGTAGGCTCTGCCTTTAACAACAAACTTGAGAGTCGTTTTACACCAGCCATTGAGCAAGGTAACTCCAATGTTTGAGAGCTTGGGAAGCACTCCCACAGCCCCTCCCTAGTGCCCTACTGTGCTCAAGGGGTTCTTGCAGAGATTGTATCGGTCATTGTAGGATACATAACAAACACCACAGGCTGGGAGGCTTAAACAACAAATATTTATTTCTCACAGTTCTGGAGGCTGGAAGTCTGAGATCAAGGTGCCATCAGTGTGGTTCCTTCTGAGGGCTTTCTCCTTAGTTTGTAGACTGCCCTCTTCTCTCTGTGTCCTCACATGATCTTCCCTCTGTACTTATCTCTGTCCTAATCTTCTCTTATAGGACACCAGTCTTACTGGATTAGGGCCAACCCTAACAGCCTCATTTTAACTTAATTACCTCCTTAAAGGCCCTATCTCCATATATAGTCATATCTGAAGGACTAGGGATAGGACTTCAACACATGAATGGGGAGACGGTACAATTAGCCCATATCAGGGGCCATCTGCACATTCATCCTCTGTGGGCAAGTCCCTGTGTGGTTTCCATCCTGCTCTCCTGCTCCGGAGTTCCCCCCACCTACCACCACAAAGCCCATCACAGGAGGCCAGTTTCTACTGGAGGTGTCCACATTCTCCTATGGCCACCCTCCTCAGGGTGCCAGGGTAGCCCTGAGTCCTAGGTTGAGGAGAGGATGATCTCCCACAGGCCTTGTGCTGCTTATGTCATGGGCCTCACAACAGCTCACCCTGCCCACATCTTCAGAACTCCTACTATGGATGTCTGCCACTTCCAGCTACAATAACTGCTCCAGAATCTCAACCACACCAGAGATGGGCCTCTCCTCAGATTCCAGAAGTTTGAGCCCAGGCCAAGGGGCTTTTAGAGAAGAGAACCCTTTGCATGCTCCCTCCTCCTCACTCTCCTCCCAAGCCAAAGATCTTCCCCCATAAGGGATGCATGAGCTCCACTGTCTACAAGCAGATGCAAGTTAGACCCTGGGAAGGAGCTAAAGGTGTTTCATCTGAGTTCTTGGGCTCTCCCAGGCCAAAGTTCCCACAAATACCTCCCACCTTACAAAATCATGCCATCCCTTCCTGAGCTATCATCTCCCATCAACCCAACTCAGAGGGGAAAAGAATCTTGGGCCTGAGCTGGGCAACGGACTTGTACCAGTCTGTGGCCTCATAGGAACCAGGACGAACAGCAAGAGGTAAGAAGCAGGCAAGGGAGCGAAGCTTCATCTGTATTTACAGCCACTCCCTAGCTCTAGCATCACCACCTCAGCTCCATTTCAGATCATCAGACATTAGATTCTCATAAGAGCACTGGTACCTGATGCCAAAAGGGTTGGAGACTGTTCTAGGTCATGCTCCTGACCACGGCATATATTTTCCACCTCTCTTCTCAAGCTCCCCTTAGAGCGAGAGAACCCCCTATACTCTGATGCTTTTCTCCCCCTGGGCTCAGACCTCTATTTCTTCTGACCTTTACTAACCTCAGGGAAGGTCAGCCAGGTCCAAGGGCAGTAAACAAGATAGGAATATACAAGTAAGTAAAGTTCACTCCTTCCTCCCAGCCTGAGCTGTTGCCTGCTCAGTGTTTGTGGAGCCCCTTTCCTATTTACTAAGGGATCTGGAGTAATCCCGAAAAGTGGCCCAACCCTCAGTCCCTTGCTTATCAGCTGGCTCAAAAACGGGGCAGCAGCTTGTCCAATCAGTTCCCTATCAACAATAAATAGTTTGGTTGACCTCCTCTCCTCTTGGTTGGATCTATGTTTTATGCACACGCTGTATTCCAGCCCTTCCTGAAAAATGAGAGGTGCCTCTCCAGTCAATGGCTAGTTATTAATAACTTTTATTTTTATTACAATTTTAGGTTCACAGCAAAATTGAGCAGAAAGTACAGCTATTCCCCCTAAACTCCCTATCCCCTGAATACATATAACCTCTCTATTATCAACATCTCCCACTAGAGTAGTACATTTGTTACAGCTGATGAATCCATACTGATAGATCATTATCATCCAGAGTCCATAGTTTACATTAGGGTTCACTCTTGGTGTTGTACATTCTATGGGTTTGGACAAATGTATAATGACATATATCCATGATTATAGTAACATACAGAAGAATAGTTTCACTGCCCTAAAACATCCTCTGTGCTCCACCTATTCATCTCTCCCTCTGCTTCTATTCCCTAATAGCCTATTTCATTTTAGCACTACTATTTCATTGTCTGGATGTACCAGTTTGTTTACCTATTCACCTACTGAAGGTCATTCTTGGTTTCTTCCAAGTTTTGGCAAATATAAATAAAGCTGCTATCAATATCCAAGTGTGTGTTTTTGAGTGGACATGTTTTCAACTCATTTGGGGAAATACCAAGGAGTGCTATTGTTGGATCACATGGTAAGAAATTGTCAACTGTCTTCCAAAGTAGCTGTACCATTTTGCATTCCACCAGCAATAAATGAGAGTTTCTGTTGTTCCATATCCTGTCCAGCATTTGGTGTTGTCAGTGTTCTGGACTTGGGGCATTCTAATAGGTGGGTTGTGATATCTCATTGTTGTTTTAATTTTATTTCCCAAATAACATATGCTGTTGTAGATCTTTTCATATGATTTTTGCCATTTCTGTATCTTCTTTGATGAGGTGTCTGTTCATGTCTTTGGCTCATTTTAAAAATCAGTTAAAAATTTTTTTTTCTTATTATTAAGTTTTTTTTCAAATGAATTTAACAAAATTTTTTAAATTTTCCAATTAGAGTTGACAGTCAATATTATTTTGTATTTTGTATTAGCTTCAGGAGTACAGCATAATGGTTAGACATTCATATAATTTACAAAGAGATCCCTTGATTAGTCTAGTACCCACCTGGCACTATTACCTGGTTATTACAATATTATTGACTATATTTCCTATGCTGTACTTCAAATACCCATGACTATTTTATAAATACTGATTTGTACTTCTTTTTTTCCCCATCATTATTGACATATAATTGACAATGAGTTGCTCATATTTACATTGTAAAATTCAATGAGTTTTTTTTTCAATTATAGCTGGAATACAATAATACAATCATATCAGTTGTACAGCATAGTGATTAGATATCTATATAACTCACAAAGTGGTCACTCCACTAAATTAGGTACCCCTCTTCCCCCTCACATATTTTTACAATATTGTTGACTATTTTTCGTGCTACAACTTATATCTCTATTACTATCTTGTAACTATCCATTTGTACTTCTTAATCCCTTTGCCCTTTTCCACTGTCCCCCCAATCCTCCTCCTGTCTAGTAGCCCTCAAAATATTCTCTGTATCTATGAGTTTGTTTCTATTTTTGTTGTTGTCGTTGTTGATTTTGTTTTTTAGATTCCACATGTATGTAAAATTATGTGGTATTTATCTTTATCTGACTTACTTCATTCAGTGCAATACCCTCTAGGTTTATCAAGGCAATATCTTTTTCCATTCTTTTCCTTTTAGTCTGTATGTGTCTTTAACTCTAAAGTGAGTCTCTTGTAAGCAGTATGTAGGGTTCTTGTTTTCTTATCCATTCAGCCACCCTATTCTTTGGTTGGAACATGTAATTCTTTTCCATTTGAGGTACTCATTGATAGATATGTAGTTATTACCAATTTTCATTCATGACTTTGATGCATGTTTTTTCTTCTTAAAGAAGTCCCTCCAAAATTTCCTGTAATAGTGGCTTGGTAGCAATGAATTCCTTTCACTCATTTTTTGTCTGGGAAGCTCTTTATTTGTCCTTCGACTCTAAATGATCGCTTTGCCGGATAAAGTATTCTTGGTTGTAGATCCTGGGTTTCCAACACTTTGAATATTTTGTGCCAAACCCTTCTGTCCTGCAAAGTTTCTTTTGAGAAATCAGCTGCCAGTCTTATGGGTGCCCCCTTGTAGGTAACTAACTGCTTTTCTGTTCTCTCTTTGTCTTTAAACTTTGGCATTTTAATTATGACGTGTCTTGGTGTGGGCCTCTTTGGGTTCCTCTTTCTTGGGACCCTCTGAGCTTCCTGTGGTTGTATGTCTATTTCCTTCACCAGGTGAGGAAAGTTTTCCATCATTATTTCTTCAAATAGCTCTTCAACTTTTTGTTCTCCTTCTTCAGGTACCCCTATGAAATGGGTGACGTTATCCTTAATTTTGTCTCACAGGCTCCTTAAATTTTTATTATAGTCCTCATTACTTTTTTCTTGCCATTCTGGTTGGGTGACCTTGGCTTCACCATCTTCTATATTGGTGCTTCGATCCTCCTTTTCCTCCATCTGTTGATTCCCTCTAATATACTCTTCATCTGAGATAATGTATTCTTCATTTCTGACTGGTTCCTCTTTATAATTTCCATTTCCATTTTTATGTTTTTTTAACTCTTTGTTAAAGTTCTCACTGAATTCATCTACACTTCTCTTAATTTTATTGAGTATCTTTATAACCAGTGTTTTGAGCTCTGCATGTTAGATTGCTTGACTCCGATTTTCCTTGATCTATGTTCTGTTCTTTCATATGGTTTCTGCTTCTTTCTCCTCCCATTTTGGCTGCCTTTCTGTGTCTGTTTCTGTGTACTAAGCCAAGCCCCTAAGTCTCCCAGTCTTATTAGCGTGACTTTGTGCAGTAGGTGTCTAGCAGCACAGTCCTGAGAGGGGTTCAACTGCAGGCCAAATTTAGCCCCACCCTGTGCACCTTCAGAGCCACCTGTTAAGATTCAGCAAGCAATCCACAGATGCTGTGCTTATAAGTTGCCTCAAGAAGCCACACCAGAAACCGAGGTCAGCTGCCACCAGTGTGGGTCTCAGCAAGTGGCACAGGACACACCAAGGACAAAACTGGGTATGGCTTGGGTAGGGCCACCAGTTGGGGGAAGTGGAGTTTCAGGGAGTCTTCTGGGAATAGCGACCTCTTTGATGACTTCTCAGCTATGGCGGTGACGTGTCTGCACACTGGGAGAGGGGAGGGCTCAACAGAGTAGCAATAGATTCCACCAGCACTTCTACCCGGGAGAAAGCCTCACCTCTAGCCCTCGGTCTAAAAACTCAGTGTCCCCCTGTAAGTCCCTGTGCCCCACGAGCAGCCTAGCTGGCTCAGAGTGAGCAGTTCCATCACCATGACAGTCCAGTTGCAGACATGGCCCCTTTAAGAGACATCTGCAGCTGTCCCCTGCAGCTGCCTTAACCTCTATCCTACTCAACCTCTGGAGACCAGGCAACCTCGCACCTTCGCCCCCTCCTACCTCCTATCGTTGCAGGGTAATTTCTTAGTTCTCTCCCTAGTGGTAGTGGTTCTGTTCATCTAGACCCCCAGGCAACTCTGCTTGCTGTTGGCTCTGTGTTTCCATCTCAATTTTGACGTGGTTTCAAGAGGGGATAAATGAAGCTTTTACCATCTTTGCTATTTTCCCTGGTTCTTTATTATTAAGTTTTAAGAGTACTTTATTTGATTTTAGTAATTTGGGTACTGATCACAATCATGCCTTCATCTTTTACACCATAGACTTACCAAACTAAGATATCTCTTTTCCTTGGAGGACTTCTAATCCCAGTACATAAGATAATAACTTCTTCACATACACCTGCCAGTAGTCCAATCAGTAATGAAGCACAACCAGCCAGGGAGAACAGAGGAGCAGTGACTGATGCCTGGGGAGATCATAAAAGGCCTCTCAGAGGAGAGGGCACATCTGAAGTGGAACTCAAGGAAGAGTCAGACTCCACCTGAGCCAGAGGGTGGGGAGGGCACAGCAGGCAAGGAAGATAGCATCAGAAGCATGGAGAGGGACAGAATGACCACATGGGCAAAGTAGCTGAAGGTGAATGGAGGCCAGGGTTGGGAAACTGCCCAGGTTGGAGTGAAGATACACATTGCAGACAAAAATAAGGCTTGCTACTAAATCACTGGAACTTTATCCAATAATTTAAATTCTTATAGGGGCCAAGGAGATAACATAAATGGGTGAGGAATAGGGAGTGGTAAGGACTCTGACAAACTGGAGGTCACATGACCCCTCTAGAGGGCAGACCAAAGCCTATGGGCCATAGTTGGTCGATGCCCTTCAAGAACAGGGCCCAGAACTGCCTTCTCATTTTTCAAAAGAAGCTGAACATGTAGATTTTTATGTGAAATCTGATTTTCAAATGCTGGCTCTGATTTTTTTGAACCATGAAAGCCAAAGAAAAGGTAGCTATGAGCTGAAATTGGCAGCAAGGTTGCCATATGCTTTCCATGCTTTGCATGAATGCTCATCCACCCTTATGAGATCTCATGAACACCCACATGTATTCATACATATGCACAATCAGTGCAGCCATGGGTGCCCACACACAGACAAACATGTATGCCTGTGCACACATGCCTGAGATCTCCTGGCGGTCGGTGCACGTGCACACACTCACACACACACATATATGCACATGCACACACACAAGTACTTCACACACATAGGCACATGCACACACATGCATGCAGCATTGTACTGGAACACTCCAGCAGAGGCCTAGAGAGAAGCCACCCAGTGGGTGCTGGATCCTTTTTCTTAAGCAATCTTGAGGAAAAGCCAGAGATGTCTTTTGGGGCCGATTTCCTTGGTCTTTCCTAACTCTGCTGGAAGCAGAATTTGGCAACAAGTCTGATTTGAAAACAGCACTTCAGACCCTCCACAGGCCAGCCTGTGAACTTGTGTGGTAATGGGTGGGCACCTGGCCCCCTTTGCTCACACAGACCTCTGGTGTATCCTGGAAGGACTTTAATCTCTTCATTTGACCCTTAGCCCTATAACAAAGACAGAAAAGTATTATCAGTATCCTGTTGCACAAGTGAGTAAACTAGGACTCAGGGAGATACTTGTCCCACCCAGGTGACAACCAAAAAGAGTAGGAGCTGTGGCAAAGCCTCAGTCTGTATCTTCATAGAACTTTCAACATCGGACACCCAGGTGAGAATTGAGTTCCTCAATATACCTTGTGGGGTGGGGCAGGTCCACAGAGGAATAATCTTCATTTGACTCCCCAAGAACCTAAAGCTTATGTCACCAAGGGTTCTTGTCAACTATCCCCACACCCCTTTGACAGATGAGGAAACTGAAGCCTCAAGACAAACTCAAGAGATCTAATCTTGGGGGACACTGGTCTCCTGCTCTGGTCAGGGCTCTGCCTGGCATGTGCAGAGATCTAGAATGTGTACAGAAGGTATATAAAACATGCATGCATAAATTCCAGAATATTAGCCAAGGAGCACCTCGTAGTCTGGGGCCAGGTGAGCCTCAGGTTACTGGGGCTTGGTGCCAGCTCTGGCCCCTCAGGTCTGCGTGGAGACAGAAGTCAGTCTGAAGTCTCCACAGGAGAGAGGAGGGGTGTCAGCCTGGCCAGATGGACCTGTTGCTGGGAGCACACCGTGCACATCTTCAGTGCACTAGTGCAAGAACAGATTTTAAAGTGCATTTTATGGAGGTCAGATATGCCCATGATAACCGACCTATGAGCACTAAAGAGCGAATGAGGGCTGGTGACAGCCCCACCAGCATCTCCCAGCACTCATCTAGGGGCAGCCTCTTTTAATCCTTCCAGTGATTGGTTTTAATCCTTCCAATGATTCTGTCCGTAAGTGTAGTTAAAATGTGAAATATCCTGTGTCTGATCCCCTGTTAGGAAAGATGAGGCATCAGCTACTTTTCTTCCTCCCCTCTCCTTCCATCTCATTTACAAATCAGGTTTGGGATTTACATTAAAAAAAAAATTCTTCTATCGGTACCTGGATTAATTTCCTACTGCAGCTGTAAAAAATTACCATAAACATGGTAGCTTAAAGCAAGACCACCAATTCATCCTCTTACAGTTCTGTAGGCCAGAAATTCTGAAATCATGATGTCAGCAGGATGGCGTTCTTTCTGCGGACTCTAGGACAGAATCCTTTGCCTTTTCCAGCTTCCAGAGGTCACCTGCAGTCCTTGAATTGTGGCTCTTCCTCCATCTTCAAAGCCAGCAGCATAACATCTTCCACTCTTTCTCTGACCTCTGCCTCCATTGTCACACTTCCTTCTGACCCTCTTATAAGAAGTCTTGCGATGACATCAGACCCACCAGATAATCCAAGATTATCTCCCCGGGTCAAGATTCTTAAGAACTTGTGGTCAAATGGTGGAGTAAGTAAATGCTGTGCTCACCTCTTCCCACAACCACATCGAAATTACAATTAAATGATAGAACAACCACCCTTAAGAACTACCTGAAAACTAGCTGAACAGAACTTCTATAATAAAAAATATAAAGAAGAAGCCATTTTGAAACTGGTAGAAGGCGTCTAGACACGAAATGGTCTGTTCACACCCACATATGGTGGTTAAGAATCTGGAGAGATATTTTGGCTGTGGAGGTCCTCACTGAAGAGCTAGAGTCCCAGGCCCACACCAGGCTCTCCAGCCCAGAGCACCAGTGCCGGAAAGAGGAGTCTCCACAACATTTGACTGTAAGAATCAGTAGGAACTCTGTCCGTGTGAGACAGAGTGCTGCTATAAACCAAAGTGTCCTCTTAAAGGGCCTGAGCACAGACTCACTCACTCACAAACACTTTCCCCAAGCTCCACCAAAGAGATAGCAACTTGAAAAGCACCTGGCACATATGGAGAGGAACTGAATTATGTGGCTTCAGGGTGAAGGCTGGAGGGGCAGCTCCCTCCAGGACTGAAGCACTGGCAAGTGCCATTGTTCCTTTGTTGAGCCCTCCCCACTCCTAGCCAGCAGATGCAGGCAGGCATCAAATGTGAGTCTCCATTTACCTTACTAACACCACTCTCACCTCACCTTTGTGATTCCCTGAAATTCTTCCTCACCTAACTCACTCACTAGCCTTAACCTATTTTATTGGCTGTTCCTCACAAATGGCTGACATTGGCAAATGCTGCTGAGTTTCTTAAAATCTCTCAAAGGCCCACAAACCCCAAACAAGCAGCAGTTGGCCTCAGCCTGCCCTATACCTCTTTCTAAGTGGCTCTAAGCCTGACACTAGTGGCAGATGACCCCAGTTCACAGCATAATTGCTCCCAGGTGCCTCCAAATCTAACTATCAACCACAGATCACTTTGTAGCTCCCAACAGGTGACCCAGAGCAGGACATAGACAGTGGATGATGTTGGCTTCCACCAGAGCCAACACAGTGGTTAGTTTCAGACCACAACAGAGCACCACGCAATTAGCACCACAAGTGACACACCCAAAGGACAGACTCGGCAGGCACCAGAGTCCCACTAAAGTGAATCCTACTCTGTGGAATCAGCCCTTGCACGATAGCTTGTCTGCTGTACTCAGTCAGTCCTCACAGTCAGTCAGCCTGAGGATCATTCCCACCTACTGACATGCCAACAGCAATCAAAGCTCAACTACAACACATAACTCACACAAAGGACACTGCTGGAGCACATGGCTCAGGTATTCAGGGAGACTGCCTGACTGGGCCCCACAGAACACCTACTACGTAAGGCCACTCTACCAAGACTGAGATATATAGCAGATCTATCTAATACATAGAAACAAACACAAGGAGGCAGCCAAAATGAGGAGACAAAGAAACATGTTCCAAATGAAAGAACAGGAAAAAACTCCAGAAAGAGAACAGAAAAAAATGGAGACAAGCAATCTACCAGATGAAGAGTTCAAAACACTGGTTATAAGGATGTACAATGAACTTGGGGGAAGAATAGATGAACTCTGTGAGAACTTCAGTAAAGAGATAAGAAACATAAAAAGAGAGAGAGATAGAAAACATAAAAAAGAACCAGTCAGAAATGAATAATACAATAACTGAAATGAAGAATACATTAGAAGGAATCAATAGCAGATTAGATGAAGAAGAGGATCAAATCAGCAACTTAAAGACAGGTAGCAGAAGTCACCCAATCAGAACAGCAAAATGTGCCTGAAGGAGAAGAGAGAGAGCAGGGAATTGAGAACTTATTTAAAGAAATAATGACTGAAAACTTCCCTAACATGGTGAAGAAAATAGACATACAAGTCCAGGAAGTATAGAGAGTCCCAAACAAGATGAACCCAAAGAGGCCCACACCAAAACATACCATAATTAAAATGTTAAAGGTTAAAGACAAAGAGAATATTAAAAGCAGTAAGAGAAAAGCAGTTACTTACTTACAGGGGAGCTCCCATAAGACTGTCAGCTGTTTGTTTGTTTGTTTGTTTGTTTGTTTAACAGAAATATTGCAGGCCAGAAGGGATTGGCATGAAATTGGCATCAAAGTGATGACAAGCAAGGACCTACAGCTAAGATAACTCTACCCAGACAGGCTACCATTTAGAATTGAAGGAAATACAAAGAATTTCTCAGATAAAAAAAGCTAAAGGAATTCATTACCACCTAACTAGTATTACAAGAAATGTTAAAGAGACTTCTTTAAGAAAAAGAAAGAGAAAAATAAAAAAATATGAATAAAAAAGTCACAAAGGAAAAAAAGTCTCACTGAAAAAGGCAAACACATATTAAAAGCAGTGAATCAAACTGCACTAAAGCTATAACAAATGTTAGAAGGCAAAAGTAGGAAAATCATGTGTAATTTCAACAGTAAATTATGAGATGCACATACATCCACACACATAGAAGAATTAAAAAATGATGATAAAAACAAACATGAAGAGGGTGAGTAAAAAATGGTAGTAATTTTAGAATATGTTCAAACTTAAGCAACCATAAACTTAAATAAACTGCTATAAACATATCATGGTATTTATGAAGTAACCACAAAACAAAAATCTACAAGAGATATACAAAAAATAAAGAGAAAGGAATCCAAACTTAACACTACAGAAAGTCATCAACATACAAGAAAAGATAGCAAGTGAATAAGAAAGGAAGAGAATGGTATTATGCTAAGAGAAATATGCCAGACAGAGAAAGATGAACACCATATGATTTCACTTATTTGTGGAATCTGAAGAACAAAATAAACAAACCAACAAAACAGAGAAAAAAACTGAAGGTTGCCAGATGGGAGGGGGAATTGAGAGGCTGGGAGAAAAAAAAGGTGAAGGAATTAAAAAGCCCCAGGACAATCAGAGAGCTGACGCATTGGGCACCTCCCAGGGGACAGAGACCTGCGTCAGTGGGGACCCTCCTGCACCCTTCCTGGCCGAGTCCATCCAGGGGCTCCCACTATGAGCTGTGAGCAGCCTGGTGAGGAGAGGGCTGCTCACAGTGTAGCCCGGTGCGCAGTGCTCAAGTCCGGAGCCTGACTGCAGGGCTCCAAGCCCTGAGTCTACCCCTCCTTGGGGAGGATCCAGAGGTCTCCCCGCAAAATGGATCTTTCTTTGATCCCCCCTTTTCCTAGATAACATTAAAGCTTTTCAATAAAATTTTACAAAAAAAGATTTTTGAAAATTGCCAGTTACAAAATAGTCACAGAAATGTAAAGTACAGCTTAAGGAATATATTCGGTAATATTGTAATAACTATGGTGGGATCAGATGGGTGCAAGACTTACCAGGGGATCATTTTGTAAGTTATATAAATGTCTAACCACTATGCTGTACACCTGAAACTAATATAATATTGAACATCAACTATAATCGAAGCATGAAAAAAAGGGTTTTTTTAACTTTTAACTTAAGCACACCTGCAGAGTTCCTCTTCCCATGTGGGGAAACATTCCCAGGATCTGGAGATTAGGACATGGGATCTTTGGGGGGCCATTATTCTACTGACCACACTAACTCCATAACTTTAAATAATATATTTAAACCTCTATGTCTTATGCCATCAATTTTAGCACTGGCTCTTGCCTCCCCAAGTCATTTGCTCAACAAATGTTTGTTCTGGGGAGTTGGGTTTACAGCACTGAACAAAACAAGGAAAACCCTTATTCCCAAAGAGTTTATTTTCTAGTGGGGAAGAACAGAAAATCAACTGAATAAATGAGTAAATTATGTTCCCAACACAATTGTTTTGGGAATGATAATTGGCAAAATTTATCAAAATTTAAAATGTGTCTGCTCTTTGACCCAGCAAACCCACCATTAGAAATCCGTATATAAAGATATGTGTACAAGTCTTTTGTATTTTATAGCATTATTTATGACAGCAAACATTTGGAAACAATTTAAAAATTTATTAATGGAGAATTGGGTAAATAAATTGTGGTGCCCAGAAACTAGAATTTATAGATTAATGTGATGCTCTTTATTCCAGGATCTGGGTTTATAGCAAATTCTGTCCTCATTGAGCACAGCCTCGCAGGGCAAGAAAGATCATACACTGAACAAAGGAACTAGATCTTGTTGGCACAGGAGGTGGTGAGTGCTGTGGAGAAAGATTAAGAAGGGGCGGGGATGGGAAGTGCTGGTAGATGCAACTTTTGTTTGTTTTTAAACATTGTTTTGAAAAAACTTTAGATTTATATGAATTGCAAAGATAGTATAGAGGTTTCTGGAACGCCTTTCCCCTGGCTTCCCCTACTGTTAACACATTACATAGCCAGGGTGCATTGATCAAGACTAGGAAATAAAGGTAGGTAAAAACTATTAACTAGAGTCCTCTCTCACTCAGTAACATCTGAATCAGACTTGAAGGAGGCAAGGAAAGAGCTATGAGATAGTTGAGGGAAGAGCATTCTTGGTGGAGGGAATAACCAGTGCAAAGCCTATTTGGTAGGAGCTGCCTGGCATTTCCTCAAAACAGCAGAGCTGGCTGGAATCTGGTGAGGTTCATGGGGCAGGCAGCTTCTGGAGAGCCTTACGAGGTCTTCCTTTTCTTCTGAGTGAAACAAGGAGGAGCCCCACTGGAGGGTTCTAAGCAGAGGTGGGGCACCATCAGATTTTAGCTGGCTCCTTCTGCTGTGCTGAGAGTGAGGCCAGAGCAGGGAAATCAGTGGGAGCTACTACAGTAGTCTAGGTAAGAAGTCATGGGCAGCTTGGGCCCCAGGGGTTGGGAAAGAGAAATTGGATTTTAAGTATATATTGCTTTCCTCATGGACTGGACACACTCTATGGCTATTTAGGTGTTCTTTCTCATATTCCCATTACATATCTGTCAGCTGCATGAGTGAGTGTCAAGGCTATTAACACCTGCATTCTGTCCCATCCCACCTTAACCAAGCCTTTTGTCCTCTGCGCATAGATTTTAAAAATTAAAACCTTATAATTTTTATATAAATGTAAATTTTATATAATCATGACAATTTCACTGCCAGACAAGTAAAGAACTAGTTTCTAGACAGCGTAATTTATCTACCCATTTTTTCATTAGTAAATTGTAAAATTGTTCCCCACTGTTTGCTGTTATAAACAATGCTAAATAGAACAAAATTGTTCATCGATTATTAATGATGGGTTTTCTGGGAAAAACAGCAGGCACATTTTAAATTTTGACCAATTCTCCCAAATTATCCTCTGAATAACAACTGAGCTGCCATCAACAGTGATGACAGCGGCCATTTTCCCACTTTAAATAATTTCAATCTTTTACATTGTTTTCAATTTAGCCAGCAAAATAAAATCTATTGTTATTTTTATTTTCCTGTATATTTACAGCATCTTTTCATGTACTTATTTGCCAATCGCATTTCTTTTTCTGTAAGTTACTAGTCTAGTTACTGTTCATTTTTCTATTGGGATTTTTATCTTCTACTAGCTAATTTATAGAACAGTTCTATGCATTCTAGATATGGTTGGCTTGTTAGCTCATACGTATATCTCCATGCCTAATGCTTGTTTTTCTAACAATCCATGTTTATTCATAAACAAGATTTTTAAATGTTTGTGTCAAAAATATCTGTCATTTCCATCATGGCTTCTGTTTTGTTATTTCCTGTGCTTTAATAATCAGCTATGTATGGTTGGCTCTTTAATCTGCAATAAATTTTGTGTGTATGGTGTGAGGTAAAGATCTATTTTTCCTATTTTGTCATATGAATACCCAGTTGTCCCACTGCCATGTATGAAATGTACATTGTATAACTATTTAGCAAGTAGAAAAGAGATAGGTCAGTAAGCAAGTGCCATGGAATAGATTCGAGGCCAAAGACTTTTTGATTTTTCAATGAAGACCCTCCAGTTCCTACCAATTATTATGGCATAATCCAGTCTTATGCCCTGAGATGCTGCTTGGGTGCTGATGCCCTCTTAGGTGTGAGAGGGCAAGCTGAGGGCTTTTGGTGGCTGACTTCAGTGCAGCTTGCTGTGCACCGGGGTAGAGTAAAGTCACGTGTTCTGCTTCCTTGAAAGGCAACTTCTCATTGGAATAATAGTGTACCACTTATAGAATGCTGTCAAAGACCATGTTCGTCTGATTCAGTGTATACTTGTTGTCTTAGTTCTGAGCCACTGCGATATGGATACATCCTCAACTAGTCTTTAATGCAATGGAGTATCTACTGGTCCCTGACTTGCTATTTCAAACCAGGTAACCAGCTTCTTTGCATGAATGTAGTCACTCTCAGCCTCAGCACTGGTGATGACACCATGAGACCAAGGCTGCTTCTCCAGAGGAAGGACCAGGTCTACTCTTACCCACTCACTACGGTCAGAGAGAGCTGACTTCAAGATCAGAGTACAGCTCTGCTGTCAATAGTGCTGAGTCTCCTCCTTCATGGAAGGTTGCTCAGAGTCTTCTAAAAGAACTGACAGCGCCTGCATAATTTGCTCCTTCTTCCACTCCCAGGGCTGCTAAACTTGGCAACAGGCCACTTGTCCATGGGCAGCCAGCCAAGAATGTCCACAGACAGCACCTTCTGCTTGCCACCCCGCCACCATAGGTGGCCTGCTTGTAGAGTGTGCCATACAGCTGCTGCAGCTTCCTCAACCCTTGGCCAGTGCCTCCGACTTCACTCTGGTTTCCCCAGGCTCACAGGGTCTGTGGAGCAGTTCAAAGGTCTTCACCAGGGGATCCTTGGAACCTCAGCATCTAACTTCTGTTATCATTTGCTGTGCATCATGGAGTTCCATGTAACTGTCATTCTCTCCTACTCTCTTTATCCCTTTGACCTTTCTTCCTTTTGGCCTCATACAGGTCACCATAGTCTTCTAAAATGATGACCATGTCTTGCTGCTTAATAGTCTCGCACTTGTCCAGTTCAGGGTCCTGGAAAGAAGAGGAAGAGGACACAGAGGAAAAGCTGCTGCTGCTACTGCTGCTCTTCCATTCTTCTCCCCAGTGTCCACCTTGATGAGCCTATTGATGTAGGTGCTGCAGCCTAAACTCTTGCTTGCACCTTAGTGGGACTCGTCTTTTGTGGCCCAGGAGTTCTAGTGGCCTTTGCCTGTGGTGGCCTGAATTAGTCCCTGCAGGCTGTCCTGGTGACAGCTGACTGCCCTTGTGGGGATGGGGGCTGATTCCGGCCCTGCCATACCCCAGCTCAGCCACCGAGTTCTTGTAGCCCTTGCCCACGGTGGCCCCCACACTGCCTGCCTCCAAGTTCTTGTGCAGTTTGCTGCCCCCAGCACTGCCTGGCTTGGCCTGCTCCTATGCGGTCTTCAGGTTCAAGAGGAACTACTTGAACCACTTGGCTGCCATGGCGGGTGGCCGCCAGTGCAGTTCAGGAGTGCTGTCGCCACCGGGCAGGCACGCAAGGAGGCCAAGCCTAGACAGAGAGAGGAGCTAGGGGCGGGGGGACTACTGCATTCCCCAGGGCTGGGGCACTGGAGGCTCTGGGGAGGACCTGAAATTACTGCTCAGTGTCCCAGGCCATCAGTCGCCTGTTCCTGACAGGGTGGAGGCCCTCTGGTCCAGGGTGGGGACTATAGGATGCTGAGCACACAGGGCACAGCTGCCACTCTAGACATAGACAATGACAGACAAAATGGCAGGAAGCCCTGCCCAGGCTCTTCCTCAGTGCTTGCATGGGGAGAAAGCGGGGCATCGAAGCCCCTGGACAACGCTGCCCACAATCCCAAGGAGTAGAGGGCACTGAATGGACTTTGCCCAAGTGTCCCCAGCACTTCCAGGGCCCTTTTATTTCTTGAGGTAGGCCTCTATTGCTATGAGTTTGCCTCTTAGGACTGCTTTCACGGTGTTGTCCTGTTTTCATTTTCATTTGTCTCAAAGTATGTTTGGATTTCTTCCTTGATTTCATTGTTAACTCATTCATTATTTATTAGCATGCTATTTAGCCTCCACGTGTTTGTGTATTTTTCAGTGTCTTTCTTGTAATTGATTTTCAGTTTCATACCACTGCCATCAGAGAAGACACTTGATATGACTTTAATCTTCTTAAATTTATTAAGACTTGTTTTGTGGCCTAATGCAGTCTTGCTTGGAAACATTCCATTGCACTTGAGAAGTATGTATGTTTTGCTGCTTTGGATGAAGTGCTTTAAAAATATTAATCAAATCCATCGGGTCTAATGTGTCATTTAAGCCGCTGTTTCCTTGTTGATTTTCTGTCTAGGAAAATCTATCCATTGGTGTCAATGGGAAGTTGAAGTTGCTTATTATGACTGTATTACTGTCAATCTCTCCCTTTATGTTGGTCAATATTTGCTTTATATATTTAGATGCTCTTATGTTGGGTGCATAAGTGTTTACTAGAGTTATGTCCTTTTGTTGGATTGATTCCTTTATCATTAAATAATGCCCTTTTTTGTCTCTTATTATAGCCTTTGTTTTAAAGTCTATTTAGTCCGATATAAGTATTGCGACTCCAGCTTTTTTTTTTCATTGCCATTTGCATAAAATATATTTTTCCACTTCTTTACTTTACTTTCAGTCTGCGTGTGTCTCAATCTGAAACGGGTCTCTTGTAGACAGCATACATATGAGTCTTGTTTTCTTATCCATTCTGCTACCCTATGTTTTTGATTGAAGCAATTAATTCATTTATATTAAAGTGATTATTGATAGATACATAGTAATTGCCATTTTATTAGTTATATTTATGTTTTCCTTCTTTTTCTTAAAGAATTCCCTTTTTAACATTTCTTATAATACTGGATTGGGGATGATGAATTCCTTTAGCATTTTTCTGATTGGGAAGCTCTTAATTTTAAACCTTCAGTTTTAATTGATAGCTTTGCTGAGTAGAGTAGTCTTGGTAGTAGGTTCTTGCTTTTCATCACTTTAAATATTTCATGCCAGTCCTTGTAGCCTGCAACGTTTCTGTTGAGAAATCAGTTGATAGTCTTATGGGAGCTTGTAAGTAACTAGCTTCCTTTCTCTTGCTGCTTTAAGATTCTCTCTCTGTCTTCAAGCTCTGTCATTTTATTTGTGATGTGTTTTGGCGTGGGCCTCTTTGAGTTCATCTCATTTGGGACTCTCTGTGCTTCCTGGACTTCTATGTTTATTTCCTTCTCCAGGTTAGTGAAGATTTCAGTCATTATTTCTTCAGATAGGTTCTCAATCTTTTGCTCTCTCTCTTCTCCTTCTGGTACCCCTATCATGTGAATCTTGGTATGCTTGATCTTGTCCCAGAGGTCCCTTAAACTTTTCTGCTACTTTGTCTTCCAAATGGCAGATTCAGTCCTCTGCTTCATCTAATCTGCTGTCAATTCCTTATAGTGTATTCTTCATTCCAGATATTGTATTCTTCATTTCTGACTGGTTCTTTTTTTTATGGATTCTATGTCCTTTTTTATGTTTCCTATCTCTTTGTTGAATCTTTCACTGAGATCATCTATTCTTCTCCTAAGTTCATTGAGCATCCTTATAATCAGTGTTTTGAATTCTGTATCTGTTCGGTTGCTTGCCTCCATTTCATTTAGTTCTTTTTCTGGAGTTTTCTCCTGTTCTTTCATTTGCGACATGTTTCTTTCTTTTCTCATCATCTGTGTTTGTTTATACGCATTAGGTAGATTTGCTACGTCTCCCAGTCTTGGTCAGGTGGCCTTGTGTAGTAGATGTCCTATGTAGCCCAGTGTCAGTCTTCCTGATCATCTGCTACAAGTGCTCCAGGAGTGTTCCTTGTTTGGGTTCTGTGTTCCCTCCTGTTGTAGTTGAGCTTTGATTGCTGTTGGTACGTCAGTGGGTGGGATTGACTCTAAGGCTGATTGGCAGTGAGTATTGGCCCACAGCATTCGAGCTGCCATGTGAAGCTGACCCCACAGAGTGGGATTCGCTCATGCTGACTCATATACTTGTTGAGGCTACCCTTTGGGTTTGCCACTTGTGGGGCTAATCAGGTAGCTCTCTGTTGTTGTCTGAAGCCGGCCTCCAGGTGTGTTGGTTCAGGAGTCTCTTGGGAGAGGCTTCCCTGCAGGCCAAGGTCAGCCACTGCCTGTGACCAGCCAGGAGCTACCTGGTCAAAGGTACAAAGCTATCTGTGGTTGGTCACTGTCTGTGTAGGACATAATGCCTATAGACTCCTCCTCAGCACTGAAACTCTGGGCTGGGGAGCCTGGTGTAGGGTTGGGGCCCCTCACTCCTCTGGGGGTACCTCCACAGCTCAGATATCCCTCCTGATGCTCGATGCCCCAAATGGGTGTAGGGCCAGCCCCTCTCACATCTTTTACCAGTCAAGATGTGGCCTCTTCTTTATACCCTTAGTTATAGAAGTTTTGTTAAGCTCATCTTCAGATGGTTCTCCAGGTCAACTGTTCTATAATGTAGTTGTAATTTTAATGCGGTCATGGGAGGAGGCAAGTACAGTGTTTACCTATTCTATCATCTTGCCCGGAACTTCCCAATTGGGTTTATCATATTTATCACCTGATATTTCTCAGCAGTGGCTTGAACACATTGACTTTTAGTTCTCCTTACTGTTAAGTATGTAATTATCTGCGAATGAACACTGAGGAGAAGCTACTTAAATAGGATCTCTCGATTTTTTTGTCAAGGGAATGGACTTGACCTCTAAGAGACCCGTCTGCAAGCAAGAGATGTCCAAGTACCTATGCTGGAGAACATTTGACCTGATAAAATGTCTGTAGGGAGAGTACTGTGTTCATTTAGCAGAAATGTTTATTAGGCCTCTTGAGGTAAAGAGGGTGGGTTTACGGAGGGAATGCTCACATAACAACAGGTAGTATAAAAATGCTACCAACGATAACAGCTTTTACTACCTGCGAGACTCTGTTTTATGTGCATTTCGTTTGTTAATTCATTTAGTCCACACACTGATCCTATGACGAAGATGCCATTATCGTCCTGTACAGATAAGGAAACTGAGACAGGGAGAGGTTATGTGAGCCCAGGGAGTCTGGCTCTAAATTCTTCTGTATATTTAAAGAAGCCGGGAATTTGAAGTTCTATGAGGAAGAGGGAGAAGTTTGAAGGAGACAGAAGGGACAAACACAAAAAACAAGTCCCTGGGTGCCTCACAGAGAAGGTGGTGGTTAGATTCAGTTATAATCTTTACTTATATTATGTATAATATAGTTTTATTATTTAAATCATAAATAACAGTATATAAGGTAGTTGTGTAATTTAAACTCTATATGTGTGTCTATAGTTTGTTACTTAGCTATAGTTATATGTTATTGTATTATAATTTAATTATATATGTTATATAACTTATATGCTATATATTAGTATATTATATATGTATGTTATAATTATATTATGTACATATAAATTATATAATTAAAATAAAACAGTAGATATTATAATTATATTATTTTATTATATCATTTCAACAGAAATATCAAATAAGTGTTTTCCAAGTGAAACCCCTGGGCCGTGGGGCCCCACAAACATTCAGTAAAGGTGGCACAGATGGTTCTTGCCAGAGTGGCTGGCCTCTCAGGATCAGTGGAGGGGTCAAGTGTGAAAACTGGGTCTGTGGGAGAAAACAGAGCCTGCTGGGCTGATGAGAGGTGTCATCGCTACCAGGAAAACATGTCCACTGACGTGAAACCAGGATGCCGGTAGCCCTCAGCCCAGGCTAGGGCATGAATTTTAGCTGTGCACCCAGATTTCTAGCAAGGTCCATCAGCTCAGGATGTAGGGAGTTAGGGAGGGAAGAGCTCCTACCACTCACCATGTCACCACCCCCAAGTCCTCCCTCAAGCTGACACGCACAGAAAGGCCACAGTTTCAGCCCCAAAGTGGGACCCAGAACTCCTCTGCATGGTGCATTCATGGGTCCTGGGTGTCCTCTGAGGGAGCAGTCATCCACTTATCTGTCCTGCCAGCAGCTCTAAGCCAGGGTGAGTGTCTACTTTTTGTCCAAGGCTTCAGTGGGATGAGGAGCACCCATGACCACTTGTTATAGGACCAGACATGTGGCCTTATTCCTCCTTCCAGCTGAGCCCTCTGGGGACAGCTGTTCAACCAGTTACCAATTGATCTCATATAAATGAGGCACTCAGCCTAATTTCTTCATTTTTTGCACCAGAGACTTCTCAGGGAAGGGGGAAATACAAAATCAGATATCAAGAAGTGTGCCTAGTCTAAACTGTTCTTTTAAAAAGCAAAGACTTCTCTGGGAAAAAGGAAAGTCCTCAGAGAGACACTTCGAGCATTTGCACAACTGCTAGTCTATTTGTACAATCCGGGTGTTTAGAGCCAGATTGGTATTATGTTATTACTCGTACATCGCAAACCTTTCTTCTCTTTCTGTAACCATATTTGGCATCTGTATTTAGATTTTAAAACTCAGTTGCCATACTTTAGACTCATGTCTACATAAACGTATATTCGCTCTTGTAGTCAGACATTTCCAGCTCTGATTGCCCTCCTCTTGAGCTGGCTCTTCATTCTTCTCATCTCTCATTCAGGTAGCTGATGTCTCTGATGTAATCTTTTGATGAGAGCTGTGGCGATCCCTCTCCTCGCCAGTGTACCAGTACCACCCTATCCTGACACTGCTCTCATGTTTTTCAATATTAGCTCAGCTCAGAGTCAAGGCCCAATTCACAGAACTGGATGCTGGGAACAGGTAGGAACGGCTGTGCCAGTGGGTCCTCAGGCTTCCAAAGCTCCCAGAGTTAGAGCAGATGAACTGAGCTTACTTGGAAGCTTACTTGGTCTCAAGGTCCAGACCTCACTCCATGAAAGGCTCCTTGCAAGGCCCCTAGGTGCCCTTCCTGGGTAGGCCTGACTTCATGGGGGGAGGGGGGGGCAAGCTGTGTCTGAGATTCCCAGTCTTTATCTCAGATACGTTCCTCTGGTGGGATGCACTTCTTTGATTTTTGCATTTTTCTCCTTTCTGCCTCATAGCTTGTCACCTCTCCTCCATTATGCAATGAGTCTGCTATTTTCAAAATGCGAACTTACTCTGTGTTCAGCCTAGGGGATCAGTGTAGTCATACTGGTTTTACATTAGGACCCTGAGGTTCAGAGAGGCCAACAAGGCTTATGTGGGCTCAATTCCAAGTTTCTGCCTCCGAGACCCACCTGCTATGCTCTCCTCCCCTCCGTGGGTGGGGTATTTTCCCAGTCCTCCACTTACACTATGTGTGTATATAGTTATAATTGTATATTATATTATTTAGTGATGTATTATATCATTGTATTATAATTATATGCATTACTATGTTAAATATGTTACATATGTTATGTACAGTATTAGTATATATGTTAGTTATTCTGGAATCTGATCAGGAAACTCCAGTACCCAGCTACTGGTTTTATATTTTCTGCCCTCCATACCTATCTATTCCATTTTCATCCTTCCTTCCTGCCTAGGTTCTGGAAGAACCATGTGAGCTTGTCCTCTATAGCAGCTCTTGGAAGCCTGCCCCACCTATCCCTTCCCTGCTGTCTCCAAGGCAGATTTTAATTCTGCTATTGAGGATTTTGTTCCCTTGCGATATTTTCTCATCCCTTCTATCCATCTCTGTACCCGGTCCTGTCACTCTTCTATTTCAGCCAGGACCCCCTTGTGGCCTCCCAGGAGCCACAAGGAATTTTTTACCTGTCAGAGATAACAGGAAATTTCCAAATATGCTTTTCCAGGTCTTGCCGTGGATCATTGAGGTACGCACTTTCTTTGAGTCTTCTGAATGCTGCCCCCTTTGCCTCTATCTGCAGTCTTTTAACAGGCTCCATAGCATTAGTCATCTTTACCTAACTTTAAATAAAGCAAAGTCTGCTTAGACTTGGTATTTGTCACAGGACTGATCTTGTCCCCATCCTCGGTCCCTTTATGTGATGTTCCAAGCCCCTTGTCACATTGACAGCTGGGCAGGTTAACATGCCCATTCCCAGAAGTTTCTCCTTATACCCACTGCCCAGGCCTTTGATACTCTGAACCAACGGAGCATAAGAATAGTTACAGTTCCCTAAAAGCCCTGACCCCAGGTCTTTCTGCTCTGTCTCTCGATCTCCATGGGCACTTATTAGGATTCTGGGCCTTATTCAAGAGTAGACACGAATGGCTTTATAAGGGTTTTGTCTTTACTTTTGTCCTATGAGTCAGGATCTTGTCACTTGCAGCCTTGGTTTGCCAAAGTGTCATAGCTCTTCCGTTCCCACAGGGTTTCCCTTCATGATAACCTGCTGTGGATCCTGGAAGCCTGATCTTTGGTCTCATACCTGCCAGTGTCACCCATTCCAAGACTGTGGACAAAGCTATGGGTGAGCTGAACCCACATAGCTCCACCATGACCTGTGCATGCTGTGCGGGCGCCTATCTGCCAGGTTCTGGGAGGTGAATGGCATGCCGTGTGTATGGCACCAGGCTTGGGGCCAGACCACAATAGGTTTGCTTACAATGGAAATTCAACTCCTACTCTCTCCTCTTTTCTCCTGGAATAGAACCCCCAAATTTTAACTGCGTTCATAACCTCTCAGATTATGACACATTTTCCAGCTTTCCTTGCAGTAGATGAGGCCATGTGAACTATGTTCTGGCCAATGGGACATGAGTGGACAGGCCTGTGCAGATCCCAGCCCATGCCTTCACAGGGAGGGAGGGAATACACGGCCCCTCACCAGCTTTCCACAGGCTGGCCCAGTACCCTGGTGAGCCATCATGGACCAACATCCTAGGGCACGGAGGGCAACGAGAGAGGAGCCCAGGTGCCCCACACTGGAGCCACCATATTAGCTTGGACAGCTTTCTTTCAGACTGTTTAAATAGAAAAAAACTTCTACTTTGTGTAAGCCATGGTATTTGGAGGTTTCTTTGTTATGGCAGCCTATATTTTGCATGATACGATGCTCAATAAATGGTACTTCCCTCCCCTCTGTGTGTCTTTAGGAAGGGGTATCATGCAAGGTGGGTGCCAGGGTGTTAAGGCTAGATTTCTGGTCTACAACCTTCCAGAATCCTCCTCTATTACAAACAATTGTGGGCCCATTGGCTCACATCACTACCTGCTTTCTTGGCTGTCAGGCCAAGACAAACACTCTTCTTCCAGCCACAAAAGTAACAAAGGGTTACAAAGGTGGTGGCATGGGGGTCTCCCAGAGGCAGGAGACAAGCTAGTCCCACTGCAGTGGCACTGGCTGCAGCAGAGGACCAGTGGCTCTGCCTACCCAGGCTCTCCATCTGGCCTGGAGGCAGGCTCACATCCTGGAAAGGGTCTTTGCTGCTGTTCAAAGTCACTCATCTACTCTCATTTACCATTCACCACCATACTATGAACTGGGAATATTCATTCATCCCTGTTCTGCAGGGTGTAAAAGCTCAAATCCAAAGAAGTTTAAGAAACCCACCCAAAGTGGGGGGAGCAAGGATCAAGAGGCAGTCCCCTTCACTCACAGCCCTTCCCTTCACACCCTTCTCTCTCTGCTGTACTGCCCACCCAAGGAAGGCGCATGGCAAGAATGTGAACACACTCATCAGATGAGGAGTCTGGAGCCAGATCTCTCCACCACACACCGCCAGCCTAGTCTTGGCCCAGACATAGGGTCAGCTGGGGCCTGCAGGCTCAGAGTAAATGGGCTGTTGGGGACATCCACTAAGATGATAGGAGTGGTGTCCCAGATTAGTACCCTGCACCATGGATACATGTGCTCACAGTTTCCTGCAAAGAGACTGTCCTGACCTCTAGTGTCCCTCTTATCTAGGCAGCATTGCTTGTTTATGGGCAAAGAGAGGCTATGTTAACGTGCCTAGAAATCAATGCCTAACTTCCCCAGGGCATGTTTGGCCACAGAGGGTACGTCTGGTCAGGGGCAATGGGCAGAGGTTACAAAATCGAATCCTTTACCCAGGACCAGGGCCAGTCTCTGAGGGTATCACTGAGAAATACTTGCCCCAACTTGCATCAGGCTCCTGGAGAGAGGACCACCTCTGGAAGGTCCTCACTTGCCACTTAACATCACAGGAGAACCACAGCCACTGAGTCTGGCCTTCCCTGTCCATAGCCTCTCTTAGCTCTCTGGTCCCCACCACCCTAGCTCCCAGCCTGCCCAAGATGTGCAAGTGCTCTAACTATGCAAGTGCTCAGAGAGATCTCAAGCATCTGGGGAGTTGGGGGAAGCTTTGTCTCCCCCAAAGCTCTGAGTAGGAGGGGAGGATGGAGGCGGTGGCCAAACTCCATACACCAGCCCTCCGAGTCTTATCTGTCTGGTCAAGACTCCTAATCCACTCATGATCAGCCATGCAAGTGGGAAGTAATATGTCATTACCTAGGGAAGTCCTGGAGCGGAAATTATCTGATCCTCCCACTCCTACACAGTGCATTCAGTGGCTGCACAATAAATGCTTGATGGACTGCATAGAGGGTAGGAAGTGCAAAGTGTCAAGCAAGTCTCCAACAGTAAATCAGAGTAGTGACCCCTGTAGGCCTGGCCTGGCCCATGGTGGCGTCCCACAGGTAACACTGGCATAGGGGTTGGATTTGAGGTTGTACAGCCAAAAGGAGAGGGAGCTATTTGCCCTCCAGAAAACTGGAATGAGCAAACACCCAGCAGCCAGCCTAAAGTGAGGCTGTGTAGGAAGCCTGTATGTCTGGGCCAGGCGTTTGACCCCAAAAGGGCCTTTGTATCCCTTCAGGTACAAACCGAGGTCCCCTGAGACTCGGCCCCTAGAAATGCCCCTATTTCCTTGCAGAGTGGAGGAAAACAGCACACGAATGTCATAGTTATTGAGTTCTTTTTTCCTTTTATTGGCAAAGTAAATATATTTTTATGAAGGACCAAAGAAAATATACATAATTGTAACATATGTACACCAGCTTTATAGATTTTCAAAATTTCAAATTTACATAAATGCTGATATGTTATTAAAAGATATTTTATGTAGATGTACCTATGTACAGTTTATTTACATACATTCATAGGATGTGAAATAAACCTGTCAAAACAAGCTAGTTCATTTGATATTAATTTCTAGACAAAAAAAGGAATGCATCTCTAAATCGGGATTGGGGGGTTCTATCTGGTTCTTCTACATGCACTGCAGCCTGCTCCCCTCTCCTCCCAAAGGTAACCCTGGAGGCTGAATTTGTCTGGAAACAGGATAAGGGGATGAGCCACGCTGGATAGAGACAATCCTGGGCAAGCCTACATTTGTCTGCCCACCCTGCACATTTAACTCAAGCACATGCACTGTCAGCAACCCCCCCATCACAACCACCACCAAGGGGGGCCTTTTCACCTCAATCTCGAAGCTACCCAGAAGCCAGGTCCTGCACTCCTAGCCACCCTGCCCATACCTTCTGGTAGTCAGGCTGAGCAAGGCATCTTGGACAAAGCTACCCACATGCCACGGTGCAGCCTAGGACTTTTGGCCTATTTCCTTCTTCCCAGCGTGGCTCCCTCTGGGATCTGACATTTCGAAACTGCACATTTCATCTTCCTGGGCAATAAGTGCTGGCACTGACCCTGGCCCCGGCAGGGAGCCCAGTGGAAGAAGGGCCAGGCCCCCCAGGCCACTGCAGCAGAGGTGGGCACGCAGGAAGGCACGAAGGCGAAGGCGTGAAGGCACAAACGATGGCCTCTAGGTTGGGGGCTGGGTCTCCCCAAGAAAGGCAGTAGGAGGGGGCTCTGGGTTTTGGCCTCCCGGGCCAGCCCCCTTTGTCCTGTACCCACCCCACCCGGGCTTCAGAAGGTGGGATCATGACCTTGTCATGTCCCTCTGAAGGGTGCAAATAAATTATTGCTACAAAATATTGGGGCTATCCGAGGGAGCAGGGTCAGGGTGAGGGGGCTCAGTTGGCAGCTCGTACTGAGCGGCTGCTCCTGGGGAAGCGGTGCACCTTGATGTGCTTGGACAGGTGGTCACTCCGTGCGAACTTCTTCTCGCACACAGGGCACTGGTAGGGCTTCACTCCCGAGTGTGAGCGCCTGTGCCGCGACAGCTCGTCTGAGCGTGAGAACCTACAGGACACTGCGGTCAGCGAGGCTGGCCCTGCCCCCCATCCACCCCGTACCCCCCACCCCACCCTCAGGCCAGCTGCAGATCCCCAGGGCTCCGCCAGCCTGGCAGGGTGGCCCTGCAGTGCTTCACCTATCAAACTGCTTCTGAATCCACTGTCCTGAGTCCCCCTCCTCCATGTCCCCATCACCCCTTCAGGATAGCAAGAATTGCAAATAAAAGGCTCTACTAGCACAGAGGGGGCTGATCTCATGCATCAGGGCCTGAGAGCAACTGGCAAATATTGGGACAGGCTCTCAAGCCTACCAGAGTCCTGACTTACTCTCCATCTCCCATCCCCAAACCCCATAGTGTGCAGTGAGATCATCCTTGTCCTGACTGTGGCTGTGCCTCATGTTCCCGCCTTAGGCCAGAACTTGGGGGGCTTCTGTAGAGGTCTGAACAGAGAAGCCTAACCAGAGGGGAAAACTGAGGCCTGGGAGAGCTATCTCTTTTCTCAGCTCTGCAGGGAGTTCCTGGCTCCTCCTCCTCTCTCTTGCCTCCATAAAAGCAGAGGCAGGGTCCTCAGATTTGTGCCCCATTCCACTCCCAGACCCTATTTTCCTGAAAGCTGGGCCCCCTAAGATGTCCCCAAACGAAACTGCACCCCTTGGAGGTACTTCCGAGAGTTTAAACAGTTCCCCTGTTACTTCCCTCTCTTGGCCTCAGCCTGCCCAGAGGCAAGTGCTCCCATAGTCCAGAGGCTGCTGGGAAGGAGCAACTGCTAATGAGAGAGGTAAGGACTGAGCTGGACCACAAAGCTCAGACAGCTGACACTGACTTCAGGGATGTGAGGCTCTGTCCACTCCATGACCCTGGTCCTGGCAATGAGACCCCACTCCCTACACATACATATACTCTTCTCTGTGCTCCGCCTACACTGGCCTGTCCTTGGTCCTCCTTGCCAGAGGACATTTGCACATACTGCTCCCTCTATCCAGAATGCTTTCCCTTCCCGCTTCTCCTTGCTCCCTCCCATCCATTCCTTAGAGTCCAGCTCAAATATCACTTCCTCAAGAAAGCCCTCCAGGACAGCATCCCATTCTAGGTTCCCACAACACAATGCCCCTACCATTGTTGCTGCAATTTTAAATTTACTTTCAACTTTTTGATGAATGTCAGTCTGGGTGCCACTAGACTGTCAGCTCCATGAGGAAAGACATGTCTGCCTGGTACATGTAGGTCCCAGTAAGTGCATTTATATGAAAGAGTAGACACAAGGGGCACCCACAAGAGGATACAGAGCTGTCACGGGGACAGTCTCAGTGCATGCATGCACCCACATGTATACACATGCCACAGAGACTCACACATAGATACTCACATGGACACACATACCACATACATGTGCACGCCACGGACATGGGTGCGCTGCGCACATGTGCACACACGTGTGTATGCATGTGCACTCCATTCCACAGTGCATACATGTATGCACATGCACATATCATACACAGGGATGCACATGCACCTACATGAACACACACATGCACACATGCACACACACAGGAGTATCAGGCCCAAAAGCCCCTGTCCTGAGGCCACACAGCAAGAGGTAGGTAGGGTGGTATCCCCGGAACAGCTGTCCCCAACCCAGTCTATGGGTAGGGGCTGCTGGCCCACCTCTGGCCTGACCACATGGGTGGAGGCCTCAATCCCACAGCCTACCAAGGAGCAGAAGGACACAGTAGAATAAGCTCCGGGGAAAGCTCAGGTGAGCAGCAGGAGGACCCGAGCACACACGGGGAGCCAGGCCGGGAGGACAAACGCTTCAGTCTGGCTCAGTAGCCCTTGGCACCCAGGGCCTTGCCCCCAGAGCATGGTCGGGTTTCTTCCGCCTAACATCACAGAGCGCCAACTGTATCTGGGACAGAACAGTGCTCTCAGCATATTTCTGGAACAGAGGAAGACCAATTTGCTTGTTTACCAGATGAGGAAACCGAGGCTCAGAATGATGAGGGCCTGATCCAGGGTCACTGGCAAGACAGCACAGCTGAGGCCAGAGCAAAGGTCCTGGCACAGTTCCCTGCCATGTCCTGCCCACCCTGGTGACCACAGAGGGCCTGGCTTCATCCACAGAGCCCAGCTGGGTGGTGTATGCCACTGGAGCCCTGTGCCAAGGAGGAAGTGACATCAACACACCCTGGCGGAGCCTGGACTTATGATTTCTGGCCAAGGCCACCTGCCCAGAGCGTTAAGCACACAGCTTCTGAGCAGGTGGGCCTGCCCAAGGCAGGGGCCAGCAGAAAGCTACAGAAAATGCCACTGGCAGTGTCAGAGCCTTCCTGTGCACCAGGCGCTGAGGGCACATACACCTTCTGGGGAGCCAGGGTCAGCCCTGTCAGACTAATAATACCACAGCAAGGGCTCAAAAAGGACAATGGGCTTGCGGGAGTCACACAGCCAAAGGACAGCAGGATCTGCTCAAGTCCCCACCCCACCAGGAGCCCTGCACAGTCCTGAGCAAACTCAAGAACCATCCTGGGCCTCAGTTTCCTCACTTATCCAACAAAAACCTTGGGATTTCTGTCCACCTTTCAGAACTTTTCAAAGGGACCCTGTAATCACGGAGACACTAAGGGAGAACCAGGCTTAAGAAGGTGTCCCCACCTATAAGTCCCCTCCCTGCTGCCTCAGGGTCCTGTAGCCTGAGGGGTCCTTCCCTGGGAAGTGAACCCTCAGAAGATTCCTGCTTCACACCCTTACCCACACTGTCCCAAAGGGCAGCTATCAGAGGGGTCTGGGGGCCACATGGGGGTGGGACCAAGTAGCTGAGATGCAGCCTCTGTATCTCAGTAGTGACCTGTGCAAGCCACCAAGTTCTCTGAGGCTCAGTTTCCCCACCTGCAGATAGGGAAATGATAGATCTGCATCAGGAGATTATGAAAGGCAATGAGTGTTTATAGCAGTGCTTGGCACATGGCAATTATCCAATAATTGTGAGCTCTTGTTACCTGCAAGGAGCTTAGCAAAGGGCCTGGTGAGGTCCTGGAGTGTGTGGGTCATTACTCCGATTCATGCTGCTGAGGTGTAGGACAGGGAAGCACAGGAGTCCAGGTGACTCTGCTGAGCAGCCTGTAACATCAGTACCACCACTGGCACACACAGCACTTTTGTGAGATGACACCCCTTCCATTAGCCAGAAAGCCATGATTGTAAACAGTCAAGTCTCAAGGACTGCAACAGGAATGGCACCCCCTAGAGTTGTACAGTGCACAACCTGTTCAACCACACTTAGGAGCTCTGCTGACTGCGGGAATGGAGTCAGAGGATGCCTCATTGGGTAGAGATTAGCACTGGCATGGGCCAAGAGAGCAGGCCAGCCCTGGACCACTGGACTTGAATCCTGTCCCTGCCACCTTCTGGCTCTGTGGCCTCAGGCCTGTACCTCCCCTTTTCTGGATCTCCTGTGTCCCCTGGGGATGAAAACAGTACCTGCCACCAGGGCTGCTGAAAGTTAATATTCATATTAGCTGTAGCAAGAGGGGATTCTTTCTGGACAGAACGGCCTAGCAATTCTGGAACAGGATGTTCTACTGCAGGGAACAAAGGACGCCTGTGTCTGAGAGTGAAATAAGGAAACTTCTAGGAAGGCAGGCAAACAGCCACTTCCCAGACAGTTAGTTCAGAATAGGGAAAGTCTGGTTTCAGCCCTGCCAAGGGTGCAGGAACCACGTCACAAGAGGGAACACTGGGTTCAGGACCAAGAGCAGAAGAAAGTGGAGGCTGGTTACCTGTACAAGTGACAACATGGGGTTGTGGGGGGTATGGGGAGGGTCATCGTTCATCATACAAAGGTTAACAGGATGGGGCCCAGGACACAGTGCCAGGATCAGAACCAGCCTGGTAGGAGTAAGAGGAAACTGCTCACCAGGGCCAGTAGGAAGAGGAGAAGTGGCCTTGGGAGTGAGGAGCTCCTCACATAGGGAGGCAAGCAAGCATGCACAGGTGCCACCCCAAAGACCGGCTGCAGGTAGAGATCCTCTCAACACCTGAGCAGGCCATCCCCCCACCTCACCCCCACCCCCGTACTGGAGGCTTGCAGAGGGAGTTGGAGAGAGAGCCTGAGTTTGGGGGGTAGGGCAGACAGCCCAAGGTAAATTCCTGGTTCTGCCACCTACTAGCTATGTGACCGTGGATAACTTACTTAAATGCTCTGTGCCTCATTTCCTTCTCTGTAAAATGGGGACAACATACTGATGCCTATCTCATGGACTTATTCAGAGCATTACATAAGTTACCAAGTTTGGCACGTTCCGAGCAGTGCCTAGCACACATCAGGAGCTACTATTATCATCCCTGCTGCTATTGTTAGCTCTTTTCCCCTAGGCCATGGCATAACACTTGAAAGAGCCGAGGGCCTTGTGGGGAGGAGAGGATACCCAGCCATTATAATACCAGGCAGACAGGGAGAGAAAATGAGGGGAAAGCCAGCCTGTACCTGCAGGCATCTCCAGGTTAGAAAGGCATGCCTACCAAACTGCTCCCAGGGTCAGGATGGGGCTGAGGTGCTATCTGGCAGTGCATCCAGAGCCATACTTGCTAGTGCTGTCCCTGCAGGCTTTCTGGGCCTCAGTTTTCCCCTCTGCAAAATGCGAACTAGTGCCCACCCGTTCCAAGGCTATTGTAAGACCTCAGTGAGCTAATGCTTGTGATGTCTGAGGAATAAAGCAGGGACCATCATAAGACCAACTATAGCCACCACTAATGGGAAAGCACTGGAGACAGAGGGCACAGAGAGGGCCGAGGCCCGAATGGGAACCTGTCCTGTGGAGGGGAGGTCGGTGAGCAGATTGTGCAGGCAAGTGGACCAGAATGAGAAGTTTGAATAGGAATTGAAGCATACCAAAGTACACATAAAGGCCAGAGTAGCCTGAGGAGGTAATGAGTTCCCGTGGCAGGAGGTATGCAAGCAAGTGTGGGGAATTGTGGAGGAGATTCCAACTCCTAGAACCTTAGAATAGAGCCTAGCATACAGATGACAATGACACCTCGTTGACATCATCATCACTGCTCCTCCGTCCTAGTCAGGTCAAGCTGCTCCAAAGCTGGGTCTGTACTCCTGCCCAACTATTGCAAGGGCGCCCTCCACTCTTGACCCTCAGTTGAAGGCCAAAGCTACATTTAAGGAACATGCACATCTTGTGTACATCCCCAGGGGTTCAGGATCTTTGAAGGCCAACTGGGGACTCTCAAATCCTCAGTAGGCACCCTTGGCTCGCAGGGCCTCTGCCATGTGTGACCTCACCAAGGCCGGACTCCATTCTGGAAGACCTTGGGAGAAGCTGGGAATGCCCTTTGAAGCCCTAGGAGTGGCTGGAGACAGGAGTGGCTCCATGGTCAACTCTGTAAGGACCTCACCACGCCAGGTACCCACCATGCCTTTCCCTGCCAAGTGGGTCCTGAGCAAGATGACCAGGGCCAGGGCTTAGACAGTGGCAGAGGTGAATCCCCTACACAAATCCCACTTGTTTCCACACCTCCTGCCATGGGGAACTCATTACCTCCTGAGGCCAACATGTCAGAAGCTGAATCTGCCTCCCTAAGACCTACTCTGGGCTGAGGGTCCCATCTGCTCTCTAGGACAGCCTGGAAGAAGCCAGGGCCCCTCCTCCTTGGGAAGTGGGCCAAGTGGGCAGCTTTCACCAAGGACCACATCCTTCTTCTCTGTGGCCCCACCTAGCCCTACCCCAACTGGAGGGACCACTTGCCAACTGTCAGCAGCAGCCAGGGGACAGTGCCCAGGAAGATGAGTTCATCATGAGAGTCGGACTGGTGCTCTGCCAAGCTAGCTGCCCAACCTCTCCCTAGTCCTATCCCCCACCAAGAGGAGAATGCATCCAAGAGGAGTCCCTGTGAGTCTGGGGGTACCTCTGAGATGGGGTACCACCCTTGTGAAGGCTGGGCAGAATATCTTCCTTTCTCAGACTATGACCTTGTATGAGAATGACAATACCGCTGATGAGAAGTGGGTGCTGCTGTTAGGGAGCGGTAGTAAGCAGGTCCTCTACAGATGAGGAAACTGAGGCTTGGGCAGGGGGACCACTCCACGGGCACACAATAAGTTGGAGGCTGACCAGGACTGAGGTTTCTGACTACTGCTACCAGCGGCACCCCAACCAAGGCGTCTCAGTGCCCCTCCCTTCTGCAGCTGAGCACTTGCCTCTAAGGCCCCATGTCTCTAGGCTTCTCCCCACCCCAAACTCTGACCACCCAACACTGCACATATGCTACTATGCCAGGCCTTACAAGCTTCCCTGCAAGTTCACCTTTACCTCAGGGCCCACTTGGCAGACTGCAGCACAAGGCTCAGAGAGGCATGCAACTCAAGTACTGACACCCAGCGTGATGAGGCTGGGGCACAGGCTCTCACAGAGCCATGTGGGTCTGCTGATGGGCACTTTTGGGTCACTGGAGGTAAAGGATGCCCTCACTCAGGAAGAGCCTTCATAACCCAAGATGCTCTTTGGAACAAGTGCCTTCCCTGGCCGGCTCAGCGCTCCATGGAAAGGGGCTGCCAGCATCACATCAAATATTCCAGGCACAGATCCCATCATGGCCAGCCAGGACTCCAGGAGTGGCATCTTCCATCCTCAGACCAACTCTCATGTGCTCTCAAATGAGAGTCTGGTCAAAAAAACCAGAGCTGCAAATGGCCCCATGTGCCACACCAACACAGACGCGCAAGAATGAATAAGGTGCACAGACACATATGGTCATGCAACACATGGATACACATATGAAGAAAGCAAGATGCACATACATGTGCACATACACAGCTACACAGCTGCTTGCAAGATCTGGTTCTGCACAGACAAGCGTGCCATGTCGCTCTCTCACACACTCACACACGTAGCAGCAGCCACAGCAGCAAAGCCTAGGAATGTGCCAGTAGCACAAGCCACCCTCCCAGGCAGGCCAGATATTCCAATGAGGTGGATGTCCTAAACTGGGAAGAGCCCAGCTGTAATGTACGTGAGCATTTGAGCTCCTGGCCGGCTGCTTGCTTTTCAGGAAAAGGTGGACATGCACCCAAGGCCCAGGAGAGGGTGATCCATGGGGGTCCCATCTAGCTGTGCAGCCCTCGGACTGGGTAACCCTGGCAAGAGCCCTGTCCTTTGAGAGTTGGTTTCTCTCCCTGTGCCACACAGAGTAGAGCCTGGAAGGAGTCTTCCACCTTTGGGTTAGCACTCCAGCCAGGTCCTCCCTTGTGGTTGGCCTTTGTAGCTTCTGCAACACACCCCCATTCTCCCAGTGGGGAACAAGGGCCAGGCCCAGCCCACAGACTCAAGAACATCTCTAAGTGAAGCTGGTCCCTCTGATTAGGGAACAGGATTTTCAGGATGTGACTGTTCTGATACAACCCCCTGGGTTCAAATCCCATTTACAAAGTAGTGTGACTTTGGGCAAGTTGCTTAGCCAGTCTGAGCCTCAGTTTGCTCAACAGTAAGATGGGAGTACTTACCCTGTAGGGTACTACAAGGCACAGAGGGAGCAGTGCACACAGTGGCAATCCCATTGGGCACACAGCCCATGCCCCAGCATTCTCAGCTGTCCTTGTTATGACTATGAGAGCCCTTCTGCCCTGCCTCAGGCCTTCGCCCTCAACATAAGCCCCAGCAAGCCTTGCCTGAAGACCAATTGGTTTGGCTTCAGGAATCAGGAGAAACAAGGAAACCTGCCCACCCCTCTCCACTTCCTAATCAGCCTCATCTAACAGTGGAGAACTCAGCCCTGGCCACACATCTAGGGGAGCAGAGATGAATGGGCTGCACTCACCACCCAGCCTGTCACCCGCCATACTGACCTCCAGCCGCAGCCCGGCCAGGTGCAGGCAAAGGGCTTCTCGCCTGTATGCCGTCGCAGGTGGGCCTTGAGATGGCTGCTTTTGGTGTACATCTTGCTGCAGCCAGGGAAAGTACATTTGTGCATTTTGATCAGTTCTGCTGCTGGGTTCTTGGGGAATTTCTGGCCCATGAGGAGACCAGTGGGGCCAGGCCCCAGGGGTCCTGACCCAATGGGCTTGGCGGCAATGGGCACAGGGGCGATGCGCACAAACTTGGAGGGCAGGTTCAAGTTTGAGGTGGGTACCACCTGGGGCAGAAGCGCAAAGGTCTGCCCTTGGATGTTGACCAGGAGCTGGGCTACCTTTACACTCTCCAGGGTCTGCCCAGGGGAAACAGGCTCTGTGCCTGATTCCTGCTTCACCTGCACAGGCTGGATCTGCAGCAGCAAGGGGATAGGGCCTTCAGATGCAGGTCCCACATCTGGACCCTGGGTGTCACCTGCACTGGCACCACCCGGTAGGGGAGCACAGCGTTCTCGCCCACCAGACCCAGGATGGAGATGGCTTCTGTGTGGCCCAGCTGAGAGCTGGCTGCAGTCCCCCAAGTCCTTGCTGTTGCTCTCTGGGACCTCCTTGACTCCCGGCTCCATGTTCTCCTCCAGAAACTCTTCTATCTCGTCAAGTGTGGGCTGGAAGGGCCTTGGGACATCATTGGCGTCACCCACAGGAAACTCAGGGAAGCAGAAATGCTCCCCTTTCACAGGTGCCGGTGCCCTTCGCCAGGCCTCCCAGGCCATAGGGCCACTGCTGACCCCAGTGCCACTGCTGCTACCACTGCCCAGTGTAGCCTGGGACAGCAGGAAGTCCAAGATGTTGTCTTGGCCCTCAGTGCCTGGGCCACCACTATAGCAGGAGCAGAGGACTTGTGAGTCGGGGCTGGCACAGGAACAGAGGCTGGAGGCATCGCTGTCATCTTCTGAGAGGGGTGAGGGCAGCATGTGGTATGCCTGCCCGCCTGCTAGCCTATCTCCCAGATAACCAACCGGGCACTTCAGCGACGAGAAGTTCTCGTCCACTGGAAGCAAGTGATCCACCATGCTGGCCTGGCTGAGCGGTTGGTAGCTGTGGAAAGGAACAGGGGAGGGCCAATCAGGAGGACAGCACACTTACTTGCCACCTCATGGGCCTGTGCCCCACCACCACAACCTGCCCATGGCCTCCCAATGCCAAATGCCTGGATCCTGCCTCAATCTGTCCCTCAAGAGAACTCTGTCTGCAAGAGTGTTTTCCGAAATTGCACCACCTGTTTGCAAGAGTGCTCTCCAAGCACATTGCACAACCTGGGGCACTTTTGCTTTCAAACAGATTTTCCAGAACAATTCTGGGAAAGAACATGCATGTGCCTGTGAATGATTTGAGTGTGAGTGCGTGTAAGTGAGAAAGTGCATATGTGAGTAAGTTCTCTGCACCTCAGAACAGCCAAGGCTAGGGAACCCTGTCCATTGGAGTCACTGCATTTCTGAGGCGACCTGACCTCAGCTTCATTCCTGTTGAGTCACTGGAGGGGGAAAGAAAAATGGCCATTTGCCCTCTGACCCTTGTGTTGTTAGGGCTTGGGTAAGGTTGCCAGATTAAGCAAACAAAAATAGAGGCTGCCCAGTTAAATGTGAATTTCAGATTTAAAAAATGAACAACTTTTAGCATAAGTATTCTTAAATATTGGATAGAACATGCTTATATTAAAAATTATTTTATCCAAGATTCAAATTTAACTGGACGATCTGTGTTTTAATGGAGCAAGTCTAGTTTGTGGCAAAAAATTAAAGACCCAGTGCGCCTGCCCTGGAAGGCCCTATTTCCCCATCTAAAGGGGCAGTTATCCACCCTCCAGCTCTCAGACCCCTCTGGGCTTGACTGCCTCCTCTGTGAACGGGGGAGGCAGGACAGGCCTGAACAAATGGACACTTTACTGAGGCTCTACCACTGGGTGGAGAAGGCCCTGCCCACGGGGAGAACTCAGGAGAACAGAGGTGGACCCAGAACCCACATTGCTGTCATAGTTCTTACCTCATGTGACTTCACAACCGCCTAGTGAGGGGGTAGAGAAGGCCCCCTTGGCCTGCACCCATGGAGCACTCGCCACCTCGAGATGGCCCAGCTAACTCCAGTCTCCCCACTAGACCATGCTCTCCATGAGGGCAGGCTGGGCTGCAGGGTGTCCACTGTGTCCCCAGTTCTCAGTGTGGCAGTTGGTACCCAGGAGGGACTCAGAGAATGTTAACCGAGAGGGGAAAGCTGTGTCCTCTGAAGGCCATGCTAAGTCCAGTGTCCAAAGAGAGTCAACAGTGTCAGGCTGTGACAGGGCTACCTCTGTGGACCTTTGTCCCCACCCAGTGACCACGGCTGGGTGTTTACTGAGGTTGGGGAGGGGTATGTTCTGCACCTGAAGCCAGAGATTCTCTGCTGTCTGGCATCACCTCTGCACCTGCCCCAGTGCTCTGTCTCCAGGACCAATCCTGGGCGTGCCGCCCAGCACTGCCCTACCGGCAGAGACCTCCCAAGGCCAGGATCATCATCATCAGCTTTGCCCTTGGGCAACTCCTGGTTCTCCCCCAAATCTCAGTTTCTCCAACTGTTCCATGCCTCCAGTGGCCCCAGGACCTTTGACCTCAGTTCCCCACTCATCTGGGAAGCTTCACAGAGCTCCAGGAAACAAGGCAAGGTGAATGCCCTTGGGAAGTCTACACGCCCCCAGTGCAGTTTTGCCAGAACATTTGGCTTTTAAATAGTCAGCTATGGACTTAAAACTAGGATTTTTTAAATACACACTATTCATCAAATCGGGTTCTAGAAGGAATGAAAGTGCCAGATAATGTAAAGGGCAATGAGGCTGGGCAGAGCCCACACTTGGTCCAAAGCCTCCTCCACCCCTGTCACTGGCCCTCTGAGCAGTGGGCTCTGCTCCTGCAACTGCAATTTATCTGCTGGATGACCCCAAGCAGGGAGCACAATGTCTTTATGTCTGTCTTGGTCTGTTGAATGCGGATGCTGCTAAGAGTGCCTAGTTCCTAGGTTTTAAGAGTCTAATGAGCTAACACATGCTGAACACTTATTACAGGGGTGGCACGCATGCAAGCGCTGGTCAGTACCAGCCATTAGGATTAGCCTACAAATAGAGGAATAAGTGGTCCTTCTGCCTCTCTGCTGTGATGCTAAGGAACCCAGGAAAAGGCCATGACTGGTGGTAAGGGGCAGATCGGGTCATATTCCTATCCACTTAAAAGTCTTCCCTGCAATGTGATCACCAACTGAATATTCCATGATATCAAGGAATTACTGTTAAAATTTTTAAGTGTGATGATGGTATTATGGTTGGGACAGTCTTTTTAAAGGAGGCCTTCCTTTTCCAGCTATAAACTGAGATATTCACAGAAGAAATGATATAAAAAAGGAGTGATGGAAATAAGTACAGTAGGGTGGGGTGAGAAGAAACCTCCTACAGTTTCCCAATGAAATGTGACCCAGCCTCCTCCCAGTATCCAGCACCTGGGTCCTACCCATCTCTCCCAGACCTTCGTCTGCTCCATTCTGCACTAGCTGTGCACCAAGCTCACCAGCTTCATGGGCCTCAAGCCAGTACCCTGGCTAGTCTCTCTCCATGGATCCCTCTTCCCTTCACCAGCCCCACTCCACCTGGGAGTACTATATTTATATCTCAGCTCAGAAGTCACTGCCCTCCCCCAGAGAGGGGGATGGGGGGCTTCCCCTGACGGCCCTCCATTATATCATCCTACAGTATAATCTTCCTAGCAGCTGCCACTGAGGGGGTAGGGAGGTGGGGAGAGACTCAGTTATGTGTTTATGTATTTTATTTTCTGTCTACCTCCTCACCAAAATATAAGCTGTTCTGACTGTTAGGTCCACCTCTATATCCAAGTCTAAAACAGAACCCTGTAGAATTTGCTGATGGTGTGGGTGAAAGGTGCTGCCGTGGAAATCTAAAAAGGGAGTAAGGGAGTGAGGGATGGAATGAGACCTAGAAGAGAATCACCAGGGTCAGGCATCAAGGTCTTAATGTAGGGCTGAGTGGCCTAGGCTGGACGCCGAGGCACTGAGAACCTAAAAGGAGCACTGGCATTAGAGAGAGAACACATCAGGGCAGGAGCCGGCTCTGGCCCCTAAAACACAGCAGCACGTGGCACGGCCAGGGGCGCAGCCTGCATGCAGGGGGAGGGGACGCGCTGTTCTGGGCTCCGTCCCCCGGCAAGACTCAGACCCGCTCCCGCCCTCCACCCCGCCTCGGCCGGCTCTCCGCTGTTTATCCTCCCGGGGACACAACGGCTGCAGGAACAACATGTAATTGATAACAAGCCCAGCTCCGGCCAAGGGTTTGCCATTGGGTCAGCGTGCAAATCACGGGGGTGGCGGGCGCCCTTCAAAATAAGAGTCTCTGCTACCCGTGCCTCCAGCAGACTCAAAAGTGGCCAAGACCCGGCGTCATGACACCTGTAGGGAGGCCGGGGAGCCCCACGAACCACCTGGTCCTTTGGGGGGGGTATCTGAGGGGCTCAGGTGTTTGGTGATTTTTGTCACACATATCCCCCTCCCCCCAAAGACTGGGCGACAAAACGGCTCCTCTGTGCTCTCCCCTCAAGAAGAGGAAGAGGTTCCATAGGGAACGTTATATTGGAGAGGGAAGAGGGAACCCGCCTCTCCCCTGTGCCACCTCCCCTCACTACCCCCACCTCTCCCCGCATACCGCCGACAACCCTCGGTCATCGCTCTGCTAATGATCAGTCGAACCGGCCAGGGGACTCTGAGTGGGGAATCGGAGTGAGACGTGTGAACGGTGTGGGTGTGCGCGAAGGGGTGTGAGTTCGTTTCGTGTGACTGCGTGTGAGGGGCGTGATGCGCGGCGGCCAGTGTGGTTGTGCTGGAAGGTGTCCGCGACGTACTCGCGTGTGGAGCCGGTGTACGTGCCCACGCGCGTGTGAGGACTGCATGGGAAAAGAAGGCGTGGGCAGCCCCACCATGCCTTCGGTTCTTGCCTCCTCCACCCGAGGAATGCTGACCGACAGTAACCCCTCCACCATAGGCCCTTCTGTTCCCGGCCTCCCTGGCCCCGGCCCGCGGGTCTGTCTCCCGACCCGCTCCTCTTGCCAGGCCCCGCCGAGTGCCCACCATATGGAAGGGCAGGCCTGTAAGGCACGCAGGGACACACGGGGCCAGGCGTCCAGGAGGCGGCCCGGACCTACACGGGGAAAGTGCCGGTGGGCAAATGGGGGGGGGTCACTTTCCCACGGGTTTGGCCGACCGCCCCTGCTCCGCTTGGCGTCTCACCCCGCTCCTCCGACATTTCCTCGGACACTTGCTCAGAGCCTGGGACAGCCGCGCGGGCGCCCGGCCACACGCCCAGAAGGCAGCCAGCGCCAACCCCCCACCCCGGTCCCGGCCAGTTCACTGGGTGCCCGCGGCCGCGTCCACGGGGCAGTCCGGCCTCGCTGCGTCTCTCCCACCTGAACTTGGCGCACGCCCGGCCCGCGGCCAGGCACCGGCGGTCCTGAGGCCCAGCGGGCTAGGCTGGGAAAAGCGGCCTGGCTCCCGGTCCGGCGGCGGCCGCGGGCCGAGCCGCGGGTGCTGCGCTCGCTCACTCGCCCGCTGGCCCGCGGGTCGCTGCGGCGGAGCAATCGCCCGCCTCGGCTAGCTGGGCTCTGGCTCCCGGCGGCTCACGTGATGCCTCCGGCGCAGGCGAAGGCTCGCAGGAGGCTCGGCCCCGGTCGCGCGCCCCATTGGTCCGCGCCGCGCGTCATGCGCCCCGCTCCTCCCTCGGCCCCGCCCCCGGCTGCAAGGGTCTCAGTGCCGCCGGCGCCTCCGGGTTTCTAAGCCACAGGCTCCGCACGCCCCGCAGGGGTCCCCAGCCACCTCCCAGCTTCCCCCACCCATAGCCTTGGAGTCACAGCGTACGCGGGGTTCTGCGTCTAAAGCTCGGTCCCCAGTTGCGAAGGTGAGACAAGCCTCGGGACCTAAGAAAAGCCCTGAGGTCGCCGGAAATGCAGTTCACGCGGAGGCGTGGGGCAGCCCTGGCCAGGTCTGCCCTCCATCCCCACTCCCACCTGCAGCCTGGTACCGGCCGCTGCATCTCCCGGTTGGGTGCCAGATAAAGTAGGGGGCTTGCCTTGGGAAACGTATTTTTGGAGAAATATGGTACGGTCTTATAGCTGAGCAATCACAGTTACCCTCGGGAAAGTGCGCGCTTGCAGCCCTACCGACAGGGCTGTCTAGGAGGTTTGAGGTTTGCTGACACCCTGCCCCAAATCAATGACACCCCGGTTCGGGCACTTTCCTGAGGACTGAGTAGTGCCTCACAGTCTACAAAGGCGTTCACGGACTGCTGTAGTCTGCAGCAGTCCCAGGAAGCCTTCGCATTCCACTCAGGTAGAACGAAGCTCGGTGATTTGCCCAAGAGAAACACGTGAGCTGAGAGTGCCTGGCACACTGCTATGCCCTTTAACCCACACTACTGTTGGATCCTCACTCAACCATTTTACAAATGAATAAACAGACCCTGAGGGACCACTGGGTCCTCCTGGGGTCACACTACTGGTAAGGAGAGAAGAGGGGGCGATGAGGCGGGGAGGACATCTTCCAGACGGCCTGGGAAAACGTAGATAGAGAGCTCCTTCTATTGAGCTTACATCCTTTCCCCCACAGGCCTGGGAGGTAGAGCCTTTCCCTTGCTCCTCTCTGAGGACACTGCTAGAGCTGGAACTGGTAGCTAGGATTCTCTGGAATGCTGTGGGTATGGGCTCCTAAATCCATGCCGGTGCTCATCCCCTGGATCCTAGGGCCCTCCCTGTACACCTAGTCAGTGCCAGGAATGCAGCTTCTGCGGACACCAGGAACCAAATCCCGGCTTGACCTGAGGGTTTAGGGGAGACTCATGCTGAGGACAAGGATGGCGATGAGGCTCTGCACTGTCTGAACCCTTATTGCAGCCTGGCCAGCATTGACAAAACAGGTGGAATTCACCTGTTTTTACAGAAGAAGAGACAAAGGTCTGGAGGGTTCAGTAACTCATTGTCTTATCTCTGTGCAGATGAGAGCTGGGCACATCCTTAGCACTTCTCCCTCTGCCCTACCTACCATTGGTCCTTCGCTCCTCACATATTCTAGCCCAATGTTCCCTGAGTAAAAAGCCACATTGAAACATCAGGAGCTTGGAAACAAAGATGCATCCATAGCAGCTTTAACACACAAGGAAGCTTCCGCATATGGCTAGTCAGAAACTGAGGAACAGAGAAAGATAAACACTAAATGTGGAATCTAAAAAAAAAAAAAAAACCAACAACAACAAAAAACCACAGAGCAAACAAACTCATAGAAAAAGAGATCAGATTTGTGGCTACCAGAAGTGGGGGATGGGGGAGGGGGAATTGGAGTAAGGTGGTCAAAAAGTACAAACATCCTGTTATTGGATACATAAGTACTAAGGATATAATGTACAACAGGATGTCTACAGCTAAATAACTGCTGTATGGAATATAGGAAAGCTGTTAAATCCTAAGTTGTTATCACAAGGAAACAATTTTTTTTTTTCTTTTTATTGTATCTATATGAGATGATGGATGCTAACTAAACTTACTGAGGTAATTATTTCACAATATACATAAGTCAAACAATTGTATATCTTAAACTTATAGAATGATGTATGTAAATCATATCTCAATAAAACTGAGGGAAAAAAATGAAGAATAGCCAAGACGCTCCTGTTACAGAGTCAGATCATGTCCTTTCTTGATTCAAAACATTCCAGTGGCTCCCACCTGACTACAACCTGTAATGCCCTACAGGATCTGGCCCCCATTACTTCTCTGACCTTATCCTTTCCTCTTCTCCCCCTTGCTCACATTATTCCAGCCTCACTGGCCACCTTGTGATTCCTTCAACACACCAGGTATGCAATCCCACCTCAGGGCCTTTGGACTCATTGTTCCTGCTGCCCTCTGAGGATCCTAACAGACCTGTATAATCTCTTCCCCCACATATTACATGGCTCTATCACCTCCTTCAGGGTTTTATTTTATAGTTACTATTAAAATTTATGACAGAGACCTTATCCTGGAGAGCCGTCAAGAGGGGCTGTGAGAGGAGCTATCACACCTATGTCATCGTGAGAGCCCTACAGGAAGAACTCTATATTTATAACAGAGCTCTGTGGTTGTAACAGCCCCTCCCCTTACCTTTCTAATCCCTTCTGTAAAGTACTTCCTCCATCTTTGTACACATGGCTCATCATGTCTGCATGTACCTGATTGCAATCCTTTCTTTTTCCTGAATAAATCCTTTTAGTGACGGAATACCTAGTCAACTTTTGTTTCATGGTCAACATTTTTGAGGCCCCTCTGGTATCCAGAGAAGTAACCCCGACAGCTTTAAGGCAGGTGAGCAACCAGCAGCTGGTACACCACAGAGTACACTGTGGGCTCACTGCTCTCTGGCTTGGAGGCTTAGGCTCGTTCTTCTGGAACCCAGCTATTGATTTTGCATTCTGAAGCTCTCCGGGCTTTGTTCTGGAACTATTTAGGGGACTTTTTGTTGTTGACAGCTGTTGTTGTTAAAGGACCTTGCTTGTTTGTTTGTGTGTTTGTGAGCTCAGCTGACACTTTGGCCTGACTACCCCAAGGCACTAGGCTACTTCACCTAGCTGCACTAGCTTCCTGACAGATTGTATCTGGAACCGGGTTATTTCCATGAAAACTGAGGCTAGGCTTTGGTCTGATTCTGGAACCAGACTGCTCCATTGGAAGCTGTGTCTCATCAGCCTTTGACTTTTCTTTCTTGAGATCTGGCTATCCTACTGGAACTGGCTTTTTAACTTTGGCCTGACCCCTCTGTGATCAGGCTGTTCTAGAATGAGACTGGCTGGTATCTAACCTGCAGGTTGCTCAAGCTATTTAGGCCGTTTTGGGCCCTCGCTCTAGAGAAAATTCTCTAAAAAATGGGATCTCAGTTATCTAAATATTTCAAGACTGTCCCTCCTTCAGGGACTCCAGTTGAAATCATGTTTAAAAGCCACAGGCACTCTTCATGTGCATATTTAACTAAATGGGCAGATCCGATTGACAGTAATTCAGAATATCAACGGCCACCATGGGGAACTTTTGAAATTCCCAATCTTACTTTTCTTAAAATCTAATTGGACAATATTAGTACTGAAACTGGCAAAGAGGAATAGAATGCCTATTTTGAGTGGTATTTTGAGGCTCCCAAATGGTACTAAGAATCTGAAGTTGCCTCTTCGCAAAATAAAGTTTTAGAATTAACTGAGGCTACTGAACTTTTAAAGGGAGAAAAGATGGCTTGTGAAGCTTCATTATCTTCACCTCCAGTGCTGTCTTACCTTTCCCCCTCAACTTTGTTTTAATCTCAGAAGCCACATGGCTTTCCACTATCTGGCTTCCTTGCCTCATCTTTGGTGCCATCTTCCTCTGAACTTTCACTTCCTTCTCCTCCGAACGTATCAGTAACTGTCCCTTTAAAGTTAAGCCCTCTGAGGATCCTAACAGACCTCAAGTTTTATATATCTCCCCTGGACTAAAGCTGAATTATAAACCATACTTAAAGAATTCTCTAAGGTAACTGAGGATCCTCACACATTTGCTGCCGAGTTTGATATAGTTATTCAGACCTATCAGCCTGGGCTTTCTGATTTATAGCAGCTAATTTATATGCTAGTTGGTGAAGGCCAGCCACGACATTGGTAGAGAATTACCCAACGAGAACATCCCAGGAGGGATTTAGACAAACCTCTAATTTTTGGAAAGAAGCTAGAGGACTTCTCGAGAACTTCCCTGAGCAATTACAGAAGCTTTCCCAAAGCCTGTTGATTGGAGTGAAATTCAGACTTGCTCACAAAAGTCTGAGAAATCTGTTCACGACTATTATAATTGACTTCAGGTTGTGTGTTAGGAAAATTCTGGTCTTCTTTCAGATTCGATTACACCGAAGTAACCTTCAATAAACCTTTGTTGATTAATGGACTGAACCAAGCTCTTTACCTTTTGGCTAAAAGGACCAGGATGAAATGGGAAACCATGTCCACCCCAGATTTGGTTAATTTGGCCAATCAGCTTGCTTGTGCTCTACACGAGCTGCTTAGAAGATTGGCAGGATATTGAATTTCCAGCCCTGACAAATGAAGGTCCCTCCCTATACAAAATCAAATGTCTCTTAGCTTCTGCTATCATTGCAAAGAGCAAGAACATTAAGAAAGGGAGTGTCACAAATTTCAGCACTTCAGGCACCCCTCAGCCTTTTCACCAGCCTTCCCGAGGTCTCCTAATCCCCAATGACAGGCTCCATGGAACTACAGGGGCTTTTCCCAATTCGTCCCTCTTAATTAGTTTGGAGAAATTTTTCTTCAAATTGGTGTTGACTCTCTCAATGTCCTTATGACACTAGCACCTGCCGTGGAGTACTAAAACAGTTCAAATAGTATGGATTTCAAATGAACCTCAACAGGTTCCTGTCTTTGAACCTATCCTTTTTTTGCTTAGGCCCTTTGAGAGATTTTCACCTTTTTCTCCTTAGTTCCTCTGACTCGTTCATTTATTAGGCCAAGACTTCCTAGAGAAGTATCATTGCAGAATTTCTTTCTCCCAAAAGGGGAAAATAATCCTACAATTTAACAATACCTATCGAAATAACAGATTAGGTGAACTAAATAACCTTTCAACATCTTTTATTTATTTTATCTTTGATAGCACTGTAGCTGAATTCTGGGGGCATTGATCAATTGTCTCTACAGGATCAACTGTCATCCTTCATGGGCAAAATCTTCAACTGACACAGGTAGAATCCACAGTGCACCTCCTATCAAGATTCAAATAGATCCTTCAAAACCCTTTCCCAGAATTTATCAATACCCCATAAGTAAAGAGGCTCTTAAAAGTATAAAGGCCATAATAGAAGATTACATAATTCAGGACCTTCAATACTGTAATACTTCCATTTTTACCTGAGAGAAAGCCAAAGGAAAAAGGGTGGAGGTTTTTCCAGGACCTTCAAACAATAAACTACATTGTTATCCCTCAACACCCTGTTGTTTCTAACACTCATACACTACTAACATCCATTTCAACTGGAAGTAAATTCTCGACTGTAATGGATTTATGCCTTGCATTCTTTAGCATTCCAGTTGATGAAGCTGGCCAATACCTTTTTGCCTTCACTTGGGAAGTAGAACAATTTACCTAGACAGTAATGTCTCAGGGTTTTACAAAGAGCTCTTCTTATTTCTCACAAATCCTCAAGGCTGATTTGGATGATATAAACTTCCCTAAAGATTCTACTTTGTTAAAATATGTGGAAGACTTGCTTCTTCACTCTTTCTCCAAGGTTTCCTCAAAGGAAGACAGCATCTACCTGTTAGAATTTTTGGCTTTCCAAGGGCATAAGGTCTCTAAAGAAATATTGCAGTTTGTCTAAACTCGAGTTTGATATTTGGTACATCTGATATTGGAACAAGCATTGCACCTGGATCCAGATAGGCTTCATGGTGTCCTAAGTTTCCCAAGGCCCAAAACTAAGCATCAACTTGAAAGCTTTCTTGGACTAGTCGACTGTTGCTGAACTTGGATCCCAAATCTCTCTCTTTTGAAAAACCTCTGTATATTTTACTAAAGAATGACAGTCCTGATCCAATTTTATGAAGAGGAGGAGGAGGAGGAGAGAGAGAGAAAGAGACAGACAGAGAGAGAGAGAGAGAGAGAGAGAAAGAGAGAGAGAGAGAGAGAATATACCATTGGAGTATTCACCCCAAAACATGGGGACTACCTTAGGCCCTGAGGGTATTATGGTCAGCAGCTGGACCTTGTGGCATAGGGATACCCCCTCCCTTGCCTTCGAGCTATTATTGTCACTGTCCTTTTGGTTAAGGCCACAGAGGAAATTGTTGTGGGATTCTCTTTAACCATGTTTGTACCCCATGCAGTAGAAGCCCTCCTGAATTCTCATCACACCCAGAATCTGCAGTTAGTTGCCTGGTTTCCTGTAAAGTCTTTTTGTTAACTGTTCCTCACATCATTCTTTCATGTCGTAATAACCTTAATCCAGCTGCTCTTCTCTCTGATTCCGACAAAGACCCTCAAGACTGCTTGACAATGACAGATCACCTCCTGACCCCTCGTGATGAACTGCAGGATACTCCTCTGGGTAAAGCTTATTTCTCATATTTAAAAAAATGGTTCATATTTAAAAAATGAAAATGGAAAGCACTGTGCTGGTTATGCTGTTGTAACCTCTTTTGAAGTCATGGAGGCAGCATCTTTATCTTGGCTACCTTAGCCCAGCAGGTTGAATTATATGCTCTCACTCGGGCTTGTATTTTAGCCAAGGGAAAAACTGCCAACATTTCTAGTGACAGAAGGTATACCTTTGTTTTAGCTCACAACTTTGGAATATTGTAGAAACAATATGGCTTTCCTTCCAGTGGAAATAAAATTTTAAATGGCCAGTATGTTCAGGAATTATCGAATGCCATACTTCTATTGCTTTAGCTATTGTTAAGACCCTGGACTATTCTAAACTTGACTCTCTGGAAGCTAAGAGAAATCACCTTGCTGACTCTTCAGTAAGAAACGCTGCCTTTAAAGGAACCAGCAGCAGTCAAACCTCCGTTATGGTCCAAAGAGATATTTCTCTAGCATAAAACTTAGAAAAAATGGCCAGGGAAGCCCAACAAGTTGGCTTCAGAAAAACAAAAACAAGATCGGAAATCCAACAATTGTTTTGACAAAAAGAGAAATCTCTGGTTCAGACCAAATAATAACCCAGTCCTACCTGAGACTCTAAAGTATTTACTCCTAACTACTGTACGTGCATTAAACCATTGGCCCACTGACAAAATGATAGCATTCATGATTCAGTATTGATGGGGAAATGTTAAAAAGGCCATGAAAAGCACCTTCCTCACTTGTTCCACTTGTCCAAAATACAACCTAGGGAAGACTGTTCACACTGGTCCTGGATCTTTTAAATTGCCTAATAGACCATTTGAGTCTTGACAAACATATTTCATACAGCTCTCTCTGTCTCATAAATATACATATGTCTTAGTCACGATCTGTATGTTTTCTCACTGAACCGAAGCTTTCCTTTGTAGACAGGCTACTCCCTCTTCTGTGGCTAAAATCCTGTTAGAAAAGATTATCCCTCCCTGAAGAGCCCTCCTCAAACTCCATAGTAATGAAGGACCCCATTTTACTGGTCAGGTGCTTTGACAAGTCTGTGCTGTTTGGTCAGTTTTACAACATTTTTACTGCATTTATGACCCTCAATTCTCAGGCTTAGTTGAATGTACTAACTGCATTTTTAGGATTCAAATGGCAAAATTTATAGAGATCCTCCAAATACCTTGGCCAAAAGCTTGCCATTGATCCTTTTAAATCTCAAATCCACCTCTTTTGGGTGGAAAAGATGCTAAAAAAAAAAAAAATTTTCCTCCAGCCTCACTGGAAGAGTCCCTATCAAGTACTGTCAAGTTGTAATCCCTGTGCTGCTAAACTCTTAGATACATGTGTCACATTTATTTATTTGTTTTAATTTTTTATTATGGTGACATTGGTTAATGAAATCCAGTAAGTTTCATGTGCACAATTCAAAAGCAAGTCGTGTATATTTTGCATTGTATGTTCACCGCCCATCGTAAGATTACATGTCACATTTAAAGAAGGTACCAAATCCTCATTGGAACTAAACACAGTCCAGTGACCTGAAATTAAAACTGGCAAAAATTGAAGCAGGCAGCCTCTAAAGGAGACAGCTTTCCTAAAACAAACAGACCAGGTCTATACAACTCTTTTCCTTTCTGTTGCTTCTTATTTTATTTCTCTCTCTTTCTTGGAAGGAAAATACCCTTGTTTACATCTCCCATTCTAATGTGAAAGGGGAAACTTTTCCAGTTATTGGATCTGACATTGAGAACTTTGATCTGTCCAAGACAATAATGACTTTTATTTCATTACCTATAGGTTTGAGCTCCTGGTATAGAATCGCCATCTAGACTCTTTATTATGTTGTTTTATATTTCATATTGTAATCTTGTTATTAAGCTCTGCACCTGTTGCTCATGAACCCTGGATATGACCTGTTTTCAGTTCATGCACCTTTCCTCTGACATGAGACATGACATTCAGAAGAGATCCTTTTGGACATCTAGGGCCAAAAGTCTGCTGAAATTGGAAGACCTGACTATTGATCAGCAATGCTTTCAGAAGAAGATCTTGGTCAAAAAGGGGAAAGTGATAAAATTATGACAGAGACCTTAACCTGGAGAGTAGTTAGGAGGGGCTGTGGGAGGAGCTATCACACCTATGTCATCATGAGAGCCCTACAGGAAGAACTCTATATTTACAACAGAGCTCTATGGTTGTAACAGCCCTTCCCCTCATCTTCCTCATCTCCTCTATAAAATATTTCCTCCATCTTTGTCATGTCTGCATGTACCACATTGCAATCCCTTCCGTTTCCCTAAAAACTCCGTTTGGTGGCAGAATACTTAATTGACTTGTTTCACAGTGAACATTACCTTCTCAGGAGCCCTGCCTTAACCACCCAATCTAAAACTTCAACACTCTCATGAGCATTTCCTATTTCCTGTCCTGTTTAACCTTCCTTCTTGGTGCTTATCCCCTACTAATGTGTTATGTTTTTTACATTTTATTTTTATTTGCTTTTTGTCTCCTGCAATAGAATGTAAGCTCCACCAAAGCAGTGATTTCTGTCCAGTTGTTCACTTGTCTTTATCACCAATTGAGTAAGTGCTCAATTGTTGAACTAATTTCTGAAAGCAAAGAGGGTCCACTTGAGAGAAATTAAATAGAGCTGAGGAACCTACCCCCAAAAGGAAAAGAAGATGGTCATCAGAGCAATTAGAAAAATAATTTATCCAAAAGAGACCCAGAATACTCCCAAGCTAGTTTGCAGGGACTGCTTTTGTATCGGGCGCTTCCTATCTGATTCATTCTCACCCTTCCTCCAGTACCTACCTTGGCCTGGCTAACTCCATTCATCCTTCAAAAATCATCTCACACTTAACTTTCTTGGGCACATATCAATCTTATCTTCCACCTCCAGGTTAGACAGATCAGGTCTCACATGCCTGTCCTTCATGCACAGTGCCTGGAATATAGTAGGGACTCCATAAACTTGTTTTGAGTAAATAAATGAATGAATAAATAAGTAAATGGGGACATTGTTTTCCTAAGTAGCTGGAAGTCCCCCTGAGCAGCTAGCATTTACCCAGGCCATACCTAGGGAGAAAAACTTTCTAATACAGGGGGGATGATCTGTTACTGGAATTCCTTGCTGAGAAGAAGAGAAAGAAGCCAGGCGGTGCTCTTCAAAACAGAGATGGCAAAGGAAAAGAAGCAATTCTTTTCAGCTGTGGAAACCTCTAATATACTTTACCTACAAATTAATTCCTTCCCTTCATCATTATGCACAGAAAGAGACCTTAAAAGGATATAAGTTATGTTATTTAAATATTTTATAAACTTGCCTATAAGACCATTTGGGCCTGGTGTTTTCTTTTGGATGGGGTATAGGGTGATCTTTTCTCTTCCCTTCGATTTCCCACATTTTACCAAAATGCTTCTAACTCTGGACTCTTTTGTCTCTTTCTTTTCTTGTTTTGTTTGTTTGTTTGTTTGTTCAGGCGAGGCAACACTTTGTTGACCTCACAGATTGCAAGGACCTTGTCAGTTTACAATCCTTTATTTTTTTTATTTTTTACACCTACAGCACCTGGTCTCTCATTCAAGTACTAACCAGACCCGACTCTGCTTAGCTTTCGAGATCAGATGGGATCGGGCTTGTTCAGAGTAGCATGGCCATAGACTCTAGTCTCTTTCTTATCCCTGCTTTACGCTTGTTGCATATTTATAATCTGAAAACTCAAGTCTTTCTTCAGCTCAGGAAAATTTTCTTTTATCATTTCTTCCCCTTTGTCCCTAGATATCTGCATGAATTGCTCACTCACTTATTCAGGCCTTTGCTGAAATGCTACCTTATCATAGATGCCTATCTAAAACAGTATTTCCACTGCTCTCTGTTCCCTGGCATTGGTTTATTTTATTTCACAGTCCTGATTTTATATTCTTCACTTTTTTGTTTGTTTATTGCTTATGTCTCCCACTAGCTGACGAGCTCCTTAAAGAATGCAGACTTGGATTTTTTCTTCATCGCTGTGTCCCCACAACCTAGGATACTCCAGAAATATCTGTCAACTGAAGAAAAATCATTTCTGTTCTCTCCTTCTAAAGCTTCTAGTAGATTGATAATGAGTCTTTGAAGGAGTTCCTGGAGCACTGGCATTGTCCCACAGCACTGTAATCAACGATCTTGGCTTCATTGTGTCTAATATATCCATGCTCGCACCCTCCCTGCTGCACACCCATGATCTCCAGCCTTTCCTTCAACTAACACCTGCCCCAGCATCTGAGCCCAGGCTGCTCTCAGCCAGGGAGCAGTTAAAGGGCCCCATTCAGTAGCTCAATGGTCTAGGCACAAAGGGAAAACCTGAGGCCATCAACTCTGTGACCTCCTGCAGTAACTAACTCCTCCTCCCCCTTCTCAGGTGTGGAATCCTCCCACTCTCAGCTCCCATGGCCGCCAGCTGAGGCTTAGGGGTCTCTAGTCAATGTCCACCTCTTCTGATCAGTGAAGGGCTAGGATGCTAAGGCGATCCCATCTGTTGTAGGATCAAGAAATGATTTTAAGGCGGGAGCTAAGAGTGGGCAGGCACAAGAAGGCTGCGTTGCTTGTCAGAGGCTGGGTAAGAAACACGCTGCAGCAGGGTCCAACAGACAGGGGTCTGGACCCTTTCCCCATCAGACAAGTCCCTGGAGTTTATGTGTAGGCAAGAGTAGCCAGTTTTGTCCCTGCTCCAGGGAGAACAGCTAACACTCAGGCCCCAGGACCCCAGCCCTGGGCACACTCAGTTCTGAGGGATATCAGCCCAGAGCCCTGGGAACATGGCTGTCAGGAAGAAACCAGAACAGGGCCTGAGTCCCAGGAGACTATGCCTCAAGTCCTGACTAGGGCAAAGGCCCCAGGGACTGAAGTGGGGCTTACTATGTGGCAAGACCTCCATCATTCTCTATTTCAAGACTGTGTACACAGGTCCAGCTCTGGGGAACAGAGAGCTCTTTGGCCTCTCTTTTCTTCATCTCTGCCATGAATGGTGGTCTTTCTGGCACCCACCAAAATTTCCAGACTGAAAGGCAGCCTGGTCCTCAACCCCATGGAGCTGTATGTATGACAGCCTGGACTCTAGTCCTGGGTCCCTCTAGCCAGCTGAGTGGCAGTGAGCGAGTCGGTTTGCCTACCAGAGCCTCAGTTTCCTCTTCTATAAAATGGGTGCCAAGACCCCTGTCCTATTTGCCTTACAGGGTTGTTTGAGGGTCAGATAAAGTAATGGTTGAGAGAAGGTGCTGGAAAGTACTGAGACTGAGGTAAGGCTGTTATCACTCCTTCTGGTGTTTATTCAGCACTCCTCGATCCCCACTCTGCCTTGGCCCAGTGCTGGGCAAAGCTGTGGACTGGGGTCACTGGCACATAGCCCCAGGAACAGCAGTATGACCACAGTGCAGAGGATGAATAATAGCTCTAACAGGACCGCGAGGACTCCACCTGCAGGAACAGGGAGTGCCTTTGCAGAAGGCATGTGTCCGGGCCTCTGTGGAGGAGGCATTCAGGGCAGGCTGAGCAAGAAAATGCAAGAAGCCCAGGAAACAGTGACTATGTTGTCCATGGGACCAAGGGTATCTCTGTACCCGACAAATTCACGCCCAAGCCTCTCAGAGCGACATCTGGGCCATTTATTTGAGTAATTCTTTTAAAAATAACACCTGCGCATTGTTGTAAAGTTCAAACACTACAGAAAGGCATGAAATGGAAAGTAATTCTACCCCACTCCAGTCCCACTAAGCATTTGCGTTTCGTTTTTCCCATTACCTAATTACAAATAGTATGCTAGTCTCTTTTGCATCTATAGAGGAGGCATGTGGCCTCTACCCTGTGTGCTAGATTCTATGTTTGCTAGTCCAGTTCTCTCTCTCTGCCCTTCTTCATCTGCTCTGTGCCCCGCAGAAGCCCATCTGCACAGACCACGAATAGGGACCCTTTGGTTTCTGAGTGGGTTTACCTAGTGGAAGCCGACAGACTGGTGACAGAGTAGAGGATGTGAGGAATGTGAAGTTCGATTTGTGCCCTTCAGGTCACTGGAAGTGGGGAACAAACCTCTAACCAATGGCTGCAGCTCCTATCAGGCAGCTTGGCAGAGCTTCCCAAAGCCTCTCCTCCTCTGCTCTTTGCCCAGAATGCTTTCACTTCCCCCAGCCTCGCCCCAATCACCCCTCCACAGACATGTCTGGGGCAACACTCCTTGCTAGATATCTCCAACTCACAGGTTCATAATAATGGAAGCACATGCATTGCACTTCACAGACACTCATTCTCTTTTATCTTCACAATAGCCTGAGAAGTCAGCATTGTAGATGAGGAAATGCTACTCAAAGAGAGAGTCACCCTGAGGGACCATATGCAGGGCCCAATGACATGGTTACGGTGGGGCCTTCATGCACTTGCCCCCTCAGACTCGCACCAGTACCACCCTGATGGGCTCCTGAAGCCTAGGTGATGAGCCTTGAACATGTGGCTGAGTCCAAGGTAGGACCCAAGGACACCCACAGCCAGGTTAGCTTGGACGAGACACATGGTCATGCAGAGCCTGTCACACTGAGTGTGTTCGCAGGCATCAGCAATTCTGCCACTCCTGCTCCACCAGCCAGATCCTATTAGTTGCTGCATAAACTGCATCCATGAGCCACAGAGCATCTGCAGCCCTGGTGTGCACCCCTCCTTGCCCCAGCCTCCACCTCTGACTCTTCCCCAGACAACTCCCCTTGAGCATCTTACAGGCATCACAAAACATCCCAAGGATTCCAAGTTAAACCCATCAAGCCTGCCCTTTCTGCCCCAGAGTATTAGTCAGCTCAAGCTGCCATAACAAATACCACAAACAGGAAGGCTTAAATAGTAGACATACTTCCTTGAAGTTCTGGAAGACAGAAGTTGGAGATCAAGTTGTTGGCAAAATGGGTTCCTTCTGAGGATGGCCACCTTCTCGCTGTGTCCTCATATGGTCATTCCTCTGTGTGTGCGCGTGTGTGTGTGTGTGTGTGTGCGTGTCTCCTAATCTTGTAAGGACACCAGTTCTATTGGATTAAAGCCACCCTAGTGATCTCATTTCACCTTAATTGCATTTTTAAAGGCCTTGTCTCCAAATACAGTAACATCTGAGGTACTGGGATTAGGACTTCAGCATGTGAATTGGGGGAGGGGAGCACAATAACACCATAACCCCCTGGGGTGCACCAGCTCATTCAATAGCACCGTCATATCTACCTCACCCAGAGCCACTTCCAGTGACTCCCACTAAGTTACCCGTGGGATCATCCACTGGTGGCCGTCCCTCTGCCACTATCCCTGTTTCACCTCCTTTGCCCTCCTATGGTGGGATGCAGGTGGCCAGTCAGAGGGGTCTCCTGGCTGAGAGCCCACCATAGCTCTTCACAGCCACAATAAAATGCACATACCCTAACTTACCCTGGTGTTCGAAGCTCTGTGTGACATGCCCTTGCCAAGTGTCCACTTGCTCCCACTTATCCCACCCCAAAGGGCGTACTGTTTTTGGACAGCCCACTTCGGTCAGAGCAAGGACTCCAGACCAACCTGTCTGGGCTCAAATCCTCCTGGTCCTGCCACCTCTCGGCTGTTCAACGCTAGGCTTCTTTATCACTGTTTCCCATCTATAAAATGGGACAACAGCCGTAGTACTTTAGCCAGAAAGGCATCCCACCCAATCCCTCTTAAAGTGCTGCTGTGAGGAGCACTGCTGGCTGACAGCCCCCAGCAGCCACACCTCCAGATCCAAGCCAAGGCACCACAACTCCTGCCTGACCCATGGCCCCCACAGACAATCTGGAATCTGGGGCTCCCCACAAATGCGGCTAAGGTGTCTCCAGGCTATACTACAGTCTGAAGCTCTTCCTCTCAATCCTTCCTCCTTCCCCCTCTTCTTTTTCAGGTGTCAGCCCTGTACTCAGACTGAGGCTTTCCCACCTGCTCCTACTTTCACATCTTCCTTTTATCCTCTGTGGATGTTTCCCCCATAAACCTCTTGCATGTCTCTTTCCATCTGCTTCTCTGAAGATGAGAACTGGTACAGGCACCTATATCTTAGGTTGTTCAAAGATTAAATAAATTAGTACATACAGAGCCTTGGACAAGTACCTGGAACAGAATAGACATCTCTGACTCCCAGCTCCATGGTGTTCCTCATGGCCATCCTCAGGGATTTCACCCACCTTTCTCAGAGAGATTCCTGTTTGTCCTCTCAGAGACCCGGGCTTTTTGGGTTTTCTGACTGTGTGATGCTCCCTGTGACCACAGAACCTTGCGTCCCTGCTGTCTTTGTTGGGAACACCCTCACACATTCTTCCCCATCAGCTCCTACTCATTCTCTACATCACATCGCAAATATCGCTTCCTCAGGGAAGACTTTCCGGCCTCCTTTATAGGCTCTCCCAATACCTTGTACCTCACCTTCAAAGCATTTCTCAAGGTTACCCATTCATAAGTGTGTTCATTTTCTTCATACTTGTCTCTCTGTGGCAAAGATTGCCAGTCCTCAGATATCATTTCTCCACTCCCGAGAACTCCCAGTTTTCAGCAGAGCATAAAGTTGCTCCAAAGAGAGCTTATGTTTCCCTTACAGCTGGCCAGTGGAATGTGTGCAGAAGTGCTGGTTGTCCATGTTGAGTTCCCAGTGAAGGGAAGGGCATGCCTTCTTCTCCATTCCCTCCTCCACTGGCTGGACTGTGGGCAGAAAGACAAGGGCAATGCTATTGGGATGGGGTGGGGTGCATAAAAGGTAGAAGGAACACAGGCCTGGACAGCCTCCTGGAGCAGAACTGTTTCACCAGCATGGGCTTTCCAGGACAGAAAAACAAGTTTAGTATGTTTAAGCCAATATTATTTTGAGTCTCTGTTACGGCAGATGATTCTCCATCTGCCACACAGGAAGCTCTGTGAAGGCAGGCAGCATGGCTATCTTGGGTATCACAACATCCTACTGGCACCTAAGAAGTCCTCGATTAATGTATGATGAATGAATGATTGAGTTCTTTGGGGCCTGAGCCATTTCTTAGTCATCTCAGTAATTCTCGTAGCACCCAGCCTGTGGAGTGAGGAATTAGCTAAAATTCTAGAGAAGCCTGACCAGTAGAACTTTCTGCGATGAAAGAAATGTTCTATATATCCCTGTTGTCCAATAAGGCATCACAGGAAGCTAGCGGCCCCCATATTGGACAGTGAATGTCAGAGCTAGAAGGAAATTTAGGGTGGATGTAGCACAATGCAACCCTCTCCTTTAACGGAGGAATTTGTTGTCTGCTGAGATCACGTGGATGTTTGCCCCATCCCTGACACATAAGCCAAGCCACTACATAGAAGAGGTCTTCAGACCCCTGCTCCTGGTCCCCTCAGTGAGAATCATATTGAGGAATCATGTCCAGTGGCAGCAGTGCTAATCACAGTGGCTAGCCCTTTCCTAAACATCACTTCTTGTTGATGCCCACCACCACCGGTGAAGGAAGAAAACCCTATCTGCCTCATAGCAGGGCTCTCAAGCAGCCTTCCCAGTCCCCAGCTGCTGAAGAGATGGGCAGAGAAAGGTTAGACTCACCACGTGCCTGGCCTATGCTGAGTACCTCACAGCCACGTCCTCTGAGACAGAAGGGCAGGGCTCACTGTGTGTTGGGCCCAGCACTCTGGCATGCAGGACAGCCATGTATGCCTCCACTCTTCCCATTTACAGAAAAGAAAACTGAGGCCAGAGAGGTGGAGCAATTCACCCGGAGTCACACAGCAAATGCAGTAGCAGAGGCAGAACTAGAACTCAGACCTCCTCGCTCCAGAGGTCATTCTTTTTTCTTACCACCAGGCTGCTGAGCTTGGCTCTGGACACAGCTCACAGCTCTGCTCCACCCTACAACTCCTTCCAATCAAGCTGAACCCCTGTCACCTACAGATGACCTTCCCTTAAAAAGTAAGGATGGAGCCAGTACCAACAGTTGGTTGCAGCAAAGGCGGAGCCCCACCTCGGACCTCATTCCACCTGCAGTTCTGATCAGACTACCAAAATGGTCAGTGCTATGTCACAGAAAGGGGAAGTATTGTTGTCAAAACTGGTTGCTGGCCCCAAAAGTTGGTAAAGGAGAAAAGATTCCTCTTGAGAACACTCTGTCTGAAAGAACTTAATGGTTGGAAAGAGCAAGATCCCCCTGGGCAAAAGTTAAATGGGAGAGGGGAAGGCAGAAAAGTGTGCCCAGTGCTACGTTAAGCTCTTCAAATAGATTATTGTAGTTCATCTTCGTAACTCTCTCCTACTGGGTCCATTTTACAGATGGGGTAACAGTGGCATGGAAAGATCACTTGCTTAGGATCATGCTGCTGGCAGGACATGGTGCCCAGATTCCAACTCAGCAAATAATACAGTAGTGGGAATTTGGGAGGTGCCTGCTGCTTCCTGGAGAAGGCTGTGAGATCCTTGAAGGGCGGATAGGGGAAGGATCTAGAGAGGGGGCTCCCACAAGGTGGAGATGGGAGTTCATAGGGGAAAGGCTGGGGCATGGGGGCACCAAGCAATTCCCAGGGCAAGAAATGGCTGAAGCACAGTTCAGGCAGTGACTCCAGGCATTCACTTGTCCGGTGTTTTCTGCCACTTGGTCCTTATTGTCCATACACCCACACCTCTGGAAGAACCTGCTTCACCTTGGCCTAGGGATCGAGGCACAAATGTCACAGTTCTGGAGGTCCAAGCAGCCTAGGCAGCACAGACCTGGGGTTGAGACAAGCGTGATAACCTACTGTAAGGAGTCAGGACAAAGATGCCTATGCTGCCTCAGAGACTCAGAATAGCAGTGTCATAAATAAGAGAAGGGTCTGTCTTGTGCCCACTCACCAGTCCAAGGTGCTGACTGACTGGTAGGCTTGTATGGTGTGTACCAATGCCAAGGTCCCAGACTCTTCCATTGCTGGCCACTGCCCACTTCCACTTGATGACCCACAGTCACATACATGCTCCAGCCCGTACCAAGTAGTAAGAGGGAGGGGAGGACGTGCCCCTGCCCTTCGAGGCAACTACACAGAAGAAGCCACCATTACTGTAAGAAAACCAGAGTTCAAGCATGAGGTAAATGGTTGGGTTTGTGTCTCTTTGCCTGTGGATCTGAACACCCGGACACCTAGAGCCCTGTCCCATCTCTAACTGCAGAGATCATAGCAAGTCCCCACACTCCATGGGTCTGTTTTCTCCTCTGACCAAAAATGTGGCTAAAATAGCCCCAGGGGTCCTTAGTGGAGGACTCTGAACTACAGGTCTTCTGAGGCAGTTGAGGCACAGACTTGGGAAAGGAAAGGTGAAATCAAGCTATGTGCAGCTCCCTTAACTGTGCCATGAGGCCAGGGCAAGCAATGCACCCAGGCCATTGGCACGGCCCCAGAAAACTGTCTGTGAACTGCTGGTTAATACAGTAGGTGACTGTAGTAAGTGTTTGTTATATACCAGGCCCTTAGGGCTAATACTTATAAGTTTACTATGTGCCAGGCACTGTTTTAGGTGCTTTATAATTTTCACCTCCTTAAAACACAATTTCTCTGTGCTGTAGGTACTGTTGTGATCACCATGGGGATAATGAACCCATAAAACAAGAACCAACTGCTATGAAAAGAAATACTCAGAGAACAAGAAAGAATTCTTGAAAATTTAATACTTAATAGTTTTCATGAAAACTCAACCAAGATTGAATAGCAGAACGGACAAGCCTGAGAACCAAATCAAAATGACAGATGGGAATCGTAAGAGAAAAATTCCACACTGTCTACTGGAAGGAATTGAATTTAAATTCAGAAATGAAGACAGATCAAAATCACCTCACAGTGAAATCTGGCCCCTCCTCAGCTCGGGTGGACAGGTGTTGATGGATGATGGGGGGTGTTAATAAGTCGCCCCTGACTGGTTAAAGTCCTCAAAGTTTAACACATGTTTTTCAGACCCACTTTGAGACTGAAGTTCCCACTCCCCTTCCCCAGGGTGCTCGTCCTGTGAGTCAGGGGTCACTGGCTGTCAATGGGCTCTGAGCAAACCAAAAGGAACCAGAGTGGGTGGGAAGTCACTGCTGATCACATACACAGAGCAGGCTTCACACATAAGTAGGGGTCTGTGCAGGCGTCTTGGACTTAAGTCCAGGGCACCAAGAACACTGGATTGGCACCACCGCTCCGGCCTGACACTAGCCACTTGCCAGATTCAGGAAGGAATTCCTCATCACTTAAAAACACAATAAGGACAATACTGACCCACGTGGAAAAAAGACATGAAGAGAACATGAAAATGACCAAAGAAACACAAATTAAAACAAGATACCCTTTTTATCCAATTGACAAGAATATTTTAATGTTATAACACTGTTGGAAAGCGGTTAAATTGGTTATATCTATCGCTCTTGAGTCGGTAACTCTGCTTTTAGAAACTGATCACAAAGAAATAATCAGATTTGCAGTCAGATTTACATACAAATTTGTTCTTCCTGACATTACTTACAATTGAGAAAAATTAGAAACCAATTAATGTCTGACAAAATAAAAACCGATAATGAACTATGTCCCTTTGGTACAGTGGAATATCATTTATCTATTTAGATCAGGTTTTTAAAAGACTATTTGAGGAAAGTCAAAGTGAAAAAAAGCAGGGTACAAAACTATATAGGAATTATTCTATATATGATTATGTAAAGGAAAATATATTTATAGAAAAAATTAGAAATAGATATAGAAGTATTTACAGTGATGGTTTAAAAAATATTTACCTTGAGTGACGGGCTTACAAAATGATCTACTTTTTTAGTATCAGATTTTCACTTTTCCAGATTTCTACAATGAATATATACTACTTTAATAACCAGAAAAAAATATGATTTTGTTAATGTCTGTTTTGATTGTGCAACTTATAATTTTATTTTTGAAATAGTTTTTATTAATATAAATATTCTCACTGCACAAAATATCAGAAAATACAAGTATAAAAAAGAAAAAAACTCATTCATAATTACATCATAGTTAACATTTTCTTGCTATATTACAAATGGAAATATATTATACATATTATTTGGCACCTTTTTTAAACAAAAACGTGGCTAAACACACATAAAATTTACCATCTTAACCATTTACGTATACAGTTCGGTAGTATTAAATACGTTCGCATTGTTGTGCAATCATCACCACTATCTATTTCAAAATTGTTCATCTTCCCAAATGGAAAGTCTATACCCATTAAACACTAATTCCTCAATCCTTGGAAACCACCATTCTACTATCTCTATGACTTTGACTTCTCTAGAGACCTCATATAAGTGAAATCATACAACATACATCCTCTTGTGACTGGCTTATTTCTCTTATGTCATGTCCTCAAGGTTTATTCATACTGTAACATGAGTCAGAATTTTCTTCCTTTTAAAGGCTGAATCGTATTCCATTGCATAGATAGAGCACATTTTGTTCATCCATTCATGCATTGATGGACACAGGGTACTTTTGCAGACTTTTTTAAACAGAACAATATATTGTGGACTTCTTCCTATGCCAATAATGATAGATTGAAAGTACTAATTTTTAAAAGTTGTCTAGTATTCCAAAGAGGGATGTACGTCATAATCTATTTAGCAAATCCATTCTTGAAGGACATTTATGTTATTTCCAATTTTTCACTATCATATAAAAACTGCAATAAACTTCCTAGTGCACATGTCTTTGTACACCTATCCTACTATTTCTGAAAGATAAATTTTAAAATTGAGTTTCTAACTCAAGGGTTTTTTAGATTTGTGGTTGGTAACCAAGTCATCCTTCAGAAATTATATTAACCTAGACCCTGCCATCAATATGTCCCAATTCCCATTTCCCATGTCCTTGTCAACAATGAGGATTGTCACTTTATAAAATATCTTTTTTGGGTCAGTTTTTGCCAGTGTGACAGATAAAAAAAAAGTGTCATTGTTTTAATTGTTTTAATTTGTATCTCTTGGATTATTGGTGAAGTTGAATGTTTTTTCATATGCTTGTTTATCTTTTACTGGCGGTTGTTCTTTTTTGCAGAATGACTGTTTTTGCTGTCTGTCTGGCATAGTGATGCTAATCTCCTTACCGACTTGTAAGAACTCCTGCAGAGGAAGGAGACTTGAACTCTGGGCATCATATATGTGGCCAATCATGTTTTTTCAGTTGCAAGATTCATTTACATTTATGTAGCTATGTGCAGTTATGGGTTCTGCCTTTGGTGTCATATTTTGAAAATTCCTCTTTTTTAGATTTATCTATGGATTAGTCACATTTTCACCCTGTTGCATAGTTTCACATCGCCTTCTAGTACCGTTGTGGTTTAGTGTTATCATTAGCCTCTTTAGTCCAGTAGGAATTTATTCGGATGGGCATGTGCTTAGATGAGGACCTCACTTATCACTTATGTCTAAAAGTCAAGACCAAGTGGCTCTGGATATTGTCCTTTCCTTCATGTCCTTTCCCCCTCACCACTTTCTCCTATAATGTGTTGGTCCTTTATACAATCCCCACCTTCAAGAAGAGAAAAACTCTTCCGCTTGGAAAGCTCAGCCCTATTGCACAGATTTTCCCTGAGGCAGTTGCTGTTCAGAAGAAGATTTGGGAGTGGCTACCAGGTGAGGGGGCCCAGATGTGAGCATTTTGGGCCCACCACTATCCCACATAATGGAAAAGCCATCATGAGACAGGGAACTTCTCCTCCAGCTGGCCAACCATTGTGCACCCACTGAGATAGTTGATTATCAGTTGCAACTTCATGTCAGTAGGTTGACTGCATAGCACATGGCCTCATTCCATCCTCACAGTAGGTATTACTATCTTGATTTCTCAGTTGAGGGACTGAGCTGCAAAGAGGGACAAGTCTGATGACACAATCCACAAGCGCCAGAGGTAGGAGGAGGCTCTCCTGGTACACATCTGTGAGCTTTCTGCTAGTGAACAGACCTGTCACCTGGAACAGGAAGCTAGAAGGAGCTCCAGCTGTCAGGTCTGGCAGAGTTGGACCCTGCCGTCAGGGCTGACAGAGGCAGGGAGAGCAGGAAGGGCATACACAGGGCCCAGGGCAGGCAAAGGCCCTCAGCTGTCCCTACTCAAACCCGCTCATTCCTCAGTCCCAGCCCCTACTCAAGGTCACCAAGTATGCAAGGCATCCTGGGAATGCTCTTTCCTGAAATCAATCTGTTCCTAGCAGCAGAGAGAGTTTATCCACTCATTCTCTTGGTTGGTGTTTATTAAGCACTTACTGGTCTAGGGATGCAGCAGTAAACAGGAGAGGCGAGGACGTACCTTCTGGGAGCTTTTACTTGAGAGGGGATAAGCACAGAGACAGTGAGTAGACATGATAACTACTGATGATAATAAGTGCTAGGAATAATTAATACTCCTTGTCTAGTTGTTCTTTATGTCCTCTTGGAAATTCTAATAAAGCCATGTCCCATGAGAGAGAACAGAAAGACGGAGGGAAGCTGCGTCAGGTGGGCCAACCAGTGAGGGCCTCTCTGAGGAGATGATGTTGGAGCAAGAAGGAGTCTTGGGAAGAAAAGAGGGAAGGGCAATCCAGGCAGAGGGAATAGCAGGTGCAAAGGCTCTGAGGCAAAAAGAGCTGGCATGTTTGAGGCATTGACAAGAGGCTAAGGCTGTGAGGGTGAGGTGGGAGCTGTGGAGAGGGCCAAGGGGAGGCCAGAAATTCCCATCATTTGGCATCAGAGCCCACAGTAAGACATCACCTCTGACTGAACCACAAAGGCTTCTAACCTAGTCTCTGGCAGAAAGCACTGGTGCTCTCTATTCCCTCCCCTTATACTCTGTTCTAGTGTCCTTGGAAGAAGGAGAGAGAAAAAAGAAAGAAAAGAAATGAAACCCATTCAATTAACCTCTAACTCTGACCCACTAAGGGAATACAATTGGCAATTTAATGAACACTATTGTAGATGGCAATAAAGATTTTTGTTTGTATTCTCAGAGCAATAGGAGTCCACTTAAGTGTTTAAGCAAGGAGAGACTGACTTAGGTTTTTAAGAAGACTGTTCTGCTATTATATGCAAAAAGGGCTGTCTAGGCATATCAGTCACCCAGCATCTCAGAACAAGATGATGCACTCAAACAGGCTGAATGATTAATTAAAGACGGCTCCTGACAGAGGTGGGGCAGGTGCAGCTCCCAGTTACTCGCACCAGAGGCCAGAAGTAATTGCAGGTCTGGAGAGGGGAGGTTGATTGCCAGCAGCAATGCCAGAATCCTGGTGGGGGTTGGGGAGCACCCAACCTCTCTCTGCTCCTGCCCCCATTGCCTGCCTGTAAGGACATTCTATTGGTCAAACCAATCCAGACACCCAGGGTGAGGCCCAAGGAGTTCAGTCCTGGAGGTCAGCATCCTGGACGCAGCAGAAGGCAGAAAACGGGGTGGCAAATGGAGATATAAGTGGCCTTGAGAATATGGATGGCAGAACTTTGAAACTAGCCAGTGGCGTGGATGCGAGTGAGGAAAAGGTTTTGTTTCCTCTGTGGTGGCTCTTTGAAAAAAATAAGATGCAAAGCTGTGGTAGAGAGAGAGACAGGGTAAGGTTGAGTGGAGATATCAAGTTCTAAGGCACCCAGGTGTGGAGCCAAGTCGTGCTTCAGCACAGATATGTGGGCAGGGATGACATTCAAAATACCTATCCTCTGGGAGCATGCAAGACCCCACCCGTCCCAATAATGGAGCAGAGCTGGAGGTGTAACCAACGTGCCCCCTTCTGTTACTGGGTTTCCAGCTGGGCCCAGGGCAGTGGGATGGCTGGGAGTAGAGGGCCTTTGGGGGCTGGGGCTAGGCTGGGCTCTTTACTCAGAGTTGAATATTTTTCTAGCTCATCCATCCATGCCAGGGCATCCTGGGTGTGTCACCACTTGGGTGTGTCATTGGGTTAGGAGGGATTGTGCTGGAATATTCTGAAGACAAAAGCAAAAAACAGGCAGAGCTCAGCCTGAGATGGCATTTGGGGTGGGGGACCAGCCCAATCCAGCAGGATGGAGGATGACATACAACACTTGTTACCTCCCCACCCCAATGGGCTCAGGGAAAGGGTATGGGGCAGGGGAACGGCCAGACCTGTAGCATGCACTTTTCCACCAGGACTTGCCAAATATCTTCATCAATATTGTCAACTGCATGTTATAATCCAATAGTGGGTCCTGGAATCCATTTAGTAAAGTGCAATCAGGATTGTTAAGAACAAAAATCAAAGAAAAGAATAAAATCACAAAGGAAAGGAAACTATCAACGTTCGTTGCAAACAGCAAGGTAAGTACTGTTCTGTGAAATCTTCCTTTTAGTCTTGTGCTAGATTCCTTAACTTGAGTTACAAACAAGAAAATTGGAAAGTCACTGCATTTGCAGCCAAGGGGCCTTGCTTTTCTTCTCCACCGGCATATCGCATCCCAGATGGCCAGCTCCCCCAGGGACCTATACAAACTCCTTCCTTTTCTCTAGCTTTCCCCTCTCCTGGCTCAAAGCATCATCTTTGACTGTTTTTGTCCCCATTTTACCGATAAGGACACAGAAGTTCAAGGATGGAGGATGGCCTATCCAGGGCCACCTAGCAGAGCCCCAAAGCCCACTGCACTGCCCGCACAAAGGCACCATCCCCAGGAACACCTCAGTGGTACAGAGTAAGAGGGAGGGGGTAGCACTAGGAGGGTAGACCTTCACAAGGGAGGCATACTCTTGGGGAAGTGAGCGAACCAGATCCTTGAGAGGACCTACCCAATTCCTTGGTCTCTGGGGCCTTGAGAACCAGAGTAAAAGGGCGAGGAAGGGCGTCAAAGAGACACCAAGCTACCAAGGGCAAGTTCTGTTCTGGGTGCTGGACCAAGTACGGCGAGCAAGACCAACACAGTTCCTGCTCCCTGACATTTATATAAATACCTGTCAGGAAAGGAGCTTACTTGTAACATGAATGAAGAAACCCAGTCAGAGGATAAGAAGGGGAAGTGTGAGGCATAGTTAGATTAGATATCAAGACCGGCATCTTTCAGGAGGGCATTTGAGTCGAGGCCCAAAGGATGAGAGGGCCTAGTCAGGCTGAGAGCCACAGGATAGTGTTCCTGGCAAAGAGCCAGGCACATGCAAAGGCCCTGAGGTGAGAAAGAAGGCCTGTGTGTCCAGAGCGCAGTCTGCCAAGGGGCCAGTGCAGGTAGTACAGTGGAGGTCAGCGGGCCAGGAAGAAAGGGCTTACTTCCAGCCAAGGACAGTGGGAAGTTGTGGAAGCCTCTTTCTTGAGTTCACCACAGTCCAGGACAGCCGTGTTCTCTCACATTCTGCCTCCCAATGACTCTCACGGGTCAGCTCTACCGGGTTCAAAACAAGCTGCTCTGTGTGTGCCAGCCCCATGCAGAGCCCCGCGTGGAGGTCGGGGGGTCACTGAGGGAACGGGAGTCTGTTCCATGGTGTGAGCACCTTGCCAGCATGCCCACTGATGGAGTAATGGTCACGTGGGTTTGTTTTCAATGTAGCAGATTTTTCTGTGTAATTTGTACACATAGCAAATAAGCCAAACGATATGAAAGGACGTTCCATTAAGAGCCAGTATCCTCCTACCAGCCTCTGCCTCCCACAGCACCCTTTCCCTGTGGCGATTTCCATGGATATGCTATGCTAAGCAAAAAAATCACGTTGTCTTTAAAACACAAAATGGATTCTAAGGCACATACACACTTAACGATCTTTCTGAGGAGGCCATATGGGTAGCGGGGACATTTCCTGATCTTTCAGGCAGTTTTATTGTGCAGAACACATCATTCATGCTAGTCCTCCCCTGTGACTGCCTTTGTTCACAAGGGTAGTGTGTCTGTAGCGTAAGGGGGTTGCGGGCGGAGTGAGCAGGGGGGTTAGGTAAAGGGTATTTGCATTTTTAAAGTTTGAATGGATTTGAAAATCACAGAGACAGAGTTGGGTAACTGACTCCCAGCCCTTTTGCCCTGGTAGCAGGAGCAGCCCCAGCAGCCCTGCCCCAGCCCCAGTGCCTCTTGCAGGGCAGGAGGAGGGGGATCACTGTCTCACTCCTGCGGGCCTCCCTCTCTGCTTGGTGTAATAACACCACCACCCCCACCCCTCCCTCCGCCCCGGGGCAAGGCTTACCCCCATTGTCTGGGCCTGCCCATTTCTGTGGATCTTCTTTCATCTTCTCCCACCTTCCCCCACCCAGCCTCAGGCCATCTTCCTTCTTCAAGGCCAAGACCTCTTCAGCCACCTGGAAATGGGCCTTGATCTGGTCCTGATCCTGGCTGGGACTTTTTTCCATGCCTCTGACCACTTCTTGCAAAAGCAAGTGTTTCTCATACAGTATTGGGCATATTGCCACTTCAGAGAGGTCAAGAACATTTAGAGGTTTGAGTAGTTAGGGCCCTAGGAGTCAGATAGGTCTGCGATCTGGGCGCTGGGGCATGAAACAGCCCGCGTAGGGTCTGAAGTGCGGGTCTCCCGCTTCCATGCATTGACTCTCCAGCATGTGTCCACATCAGATTCAGCTCGCGGGGGAGGTGGGTGGTGACCAGCATGGAGTCTGGAGCTCCACCTCCAGAGAGGCTGATTTGGCAGCTCAGGAATCTGAATTTTCAGGAGGTGTCCAGCTGATAATGAAATCCACAGTTTAGTCAGCATTATTCAGAGTCATTGCTATATGCTAGGTGCCATTTGGACATTTGGGTCCCCACAGGAAATATACAGGCAAAAATGTATGCCCTTAAGGGCTTGTAGTCTATCAGGGGAAAATGGAAAACAAACAATAGACAGACTCAGACAGTAAATAATAGGCAAGGTCAGAAGGGAGATATGTAGTGGAAAAATGGGAAATAGAGCAGCATGGTGTCGCTCAGGAGTGCCAGGCTGGAGACATGGAGCAGGCCTCATTGTGAAGGTGATAGCCTCTTGAAGGTGAAGGGGAAAGGAATGGGCAGTGCGAAGGTCCTGAGGCAGCTAGCCTGATATAGTTAAGAACTCAAGGAAGCCAGGGTGGCTACAGCAGCACAGGGAGAGTCAATGGACAGGGGTGGTGGTGGGTAAGACAGAAACCAGGAGACTGTCAGTAATCTGGGTGAGGGTGTCTGAGGCAGAGTGGCAGCTTCCAGGTGAATCCTTATCAGGACCCTTAGCATGACCAAGATCTTAGCCCAGGCCGGGCTCTTTTCCAAGTGTTTTGCCGATACTGACTAACTCACTTAGTGCTCACACAGCCCTATAGAGCTAGTACTCTCATGGTTCTATTGTTTAGAGAAGGATACTGAGGCACAGAGAGGTGAAGGAACTCACTCCAGGCCACACAGCTCAAAGGTGGCAGAACCCAGATTTGAATCCTGGTCACCTGAAGCCAGAGCCCAGGCTCTTGAAGAGCACACTTTTAGACAGAAAAGTCACAATCCCCACCCTGAGGTAAGATGTTTGTTAAGAAAACAGAGCAATGGGCCCTCGTCAGAGAGGTGGGCCAGCAGAGGGGCAAAAGGTCAGGCTAGGCCTGACCACCAGGCAGTTCCAGCTGCACCTTGTCTGGAGGTGGGAACATTAGGCAAGCCCCTCTAGTTACCCAAAGCTCCATTTTGTTTTGTGGGAAATGGGGGTCCAACAGTAGTTACCTCCCAGGGTGCTGCAGGGGTTTGAGCACTCTGGGCATTAAGGAATGTTGCATTCACATCCACTAGGGATGGCAAATGTTGACTGAGTGGGCAGGTGGGGCTGGAGATGGGCTCACAAGCAAGGTGAGCCTGGGCCACAGGGCCTCGGAGCAGCCTTTGGCAGGCAGGAGCCCAGAGCAGTGGTCACAAAGGGCATGCTTGATGACAGAGGTAGGCCTGCTTTAAGGGTCTCTGAAGAATATTGGCCTTTGGGATGTCAAGGGATGACGCTCCAGACACACAGACCCAGTTCAGAGGCTCACCAGCAGTGTGACCTTGATATGTTTGACCTCTCTGGGCCTCAGTTTAGTCTTCTGTAAAACAGGAAGGAAAACACTAGCTCCCCTAGAAATGCTCTTGGCTGGCACACTGCCAAAAGCTGTAAATCAGAGCAGCTCGCTCAGCTGGCTGTGAAATCCTTTTGTCTCATTTTCCCCACCCCTAAGGGTTTCTGTCACTCTGAGGCTATTTCTTAAGAATAAATCTGAAGCTAAAGTTTTTGAAAATAATTCCTATTTCTGCCAGGAAGATTTTGGGGGGTTGGTAATTTATTTTAAAATATAGAAAAACACCCCAGCTCTACGTTGGGACTGAGTTTTCACATTCATTTTACTTAGATTATTGATGAGTATATTCTAATCCATGCCAGGTTCTTTCATTCCTAACTTTTTTTCTCCCCTCTGGGACATTGGCTTGTAAACTGCAACCATTTGTTTTGCTCCGAAGAGGAACCTGTGTTAGACATGACTCAGTCACACAGCTTTTCACTCCGTGGTCTGTTCTCTTCTGCGTTCTGAATGCTCGTTAAGTTCATCTCCCCGTTTCACAGGCTCAATCATTATTCCAACATTACGGCTCAACTTTGATCTTCCCTGCCCATGTGTATGGATTTGAGACCTTCTTTTATTTCATTAAGTAATGAAATAAGCCTTTTTTATTATTTATTTCTGTTTCGAGTAGCATATGTATTTCAAGGGGAGAATTTCTTTTCCTTGCTGCCATTGAATAATTTATTCAACAAACACTTGTGTGTTGGTACTATATTATGCCCTGGGACAGGCCTTTTCCAAGTGAGTTCATCAGTGTTTGTGGCTTTTATTTCATTGTTTTTCCAATGACTTCCAAATTTCCATCTCCTGCCGGGATCTGTCCCTGAATCTCAATCTTTTGCATTCAGCCACCTATCTGCTGTTTCTAAGTGGGTGCTTCTCAGACTTCAATTATTGGTCCCCCCACCCCAGAAGGCTCACCCCTAGTACTTGTGGAACCCAGGGCACCTCCTTTCTCCCCACCCCAGCTCCATCCAGAGCTTCAGGGCCTCTTTCATACAAGCATGACACCAGGGCTGAGCCCAGCTCTGTCCATACCCACACCTGCCTCTGCAAACAGCACCCCTCTTTTATCCCGGGCCTAACGGGGCACACATCCATGGCACAGGCCCCCTTGGGAGGGTCAGGCCTCAGGGAGGGCTGCAAGTTGTCTGGGCAGGGAACTCTGAGGTCCAGAAAACTGAGGTCACCCCAGACACTCACTCTTCCTGGCTCTGGTGGTGGCACAGTGGCTTGTCACCTAGTTCAGCAGATTCTGCCTCTCCCCTCTTTGGTCTCTGGGGCTTGGTCCAAGCCATTGGCCTTTCTTCCTAGGACAGAGCAGCTGCACCCACACCTACTTTTCTCCATTCCAATCCATCCTGGTTTTGGAAATTTTCAATTAGATTAAGTCTTTCCCGCTTAAGTGGTTTCTCCTTGCACTTAGAACCACAAGAAGACTCCAACCCCTGCAGCCATACCACGTCCCTCCTAGCTCTTGGCTCCAGCCCACCGGCCATGGTGGATGCAGCACAGCCATCATCCCTGCAGCTCCTCCTGTCCAGACGTGGAGGCTGCTCTTTCGTCTCTTGAGTCTGGGCCAGCCCATGACTCACCTTGGTCCACAGAAAGTGAAGCAATGACATTGTGCCACTCTGAGCCTGGGCTCACCAGGCCTTGCAGTTTCCTCTCACATCCCAGCTCAGCTGCTGTGGGAAAGGCCCAGTCTAGCCCTGGGTAAGCAGAAACAAGCCCTCTCACTTGAGATCCCCTGGAGGCCCCAACTGCAGTCCACCTGCCAGTCAACCTCAGACGTGCGAGTGCACCCAGCCCAGGCCCAGATAGAGAACCACTTGGCAGAGGCAAAGCCCAAATTGCTGATCTACGGAATCATCAGGGAAACCAGTGGCCATTGTTTTAAGAATTCCATTTTGGGATGGTCTGTTATAGAGCAAACGTTGGCTGACGCCTTGGTGTAGTTCTTCAAGCTAGCCAAGACCTTCCCAACTTCTGAGCCTTCCCCCGGGCTCTGCCCACCCAGGTCCTGCTTCACCCTGATCATGCCAGCCCAGCTCTGTCTCAGCCTTTACATTTCCCCTGTAAAAATGCCTCTCTGACCTTTCTCTGTGTAAGCAACCTGTTGTCCCTCTCCTTGCCCCTTCTGTTTCTTTGTAGCCCTATCTTCTCTCTACACACACCTCTACCTTCCTCCTCTCATCCTTGCCCTCTCCAGGCCCATACTAGACTACAGATGGTGAGCAAAGGGATTTCCCACTGGTGCCTCCCATTTCCTCCACTGTCAGGGCAAAGCCAGCAACCCAGGAAGGGCCTCCCGTCTTGTCCTTTCTCACTCACTGTGTTTCATTCCTTTATCAAGTTACTCTCTCTCTCCCCTATCAGGCTGTAGCCCCATGGAGACAGAGACCATCTTACACCCCCAGCTCCTACCACATGCCTGGCGCATATTAGGAGTTGAAAAACATTTGCTGAAAGAATAAATTACTGAACAAATTATCTAGATCTGAGTCAGCATGGGAATGCCTGGGTAAGCTGGAGTCCTGCTGAGTGATGAGTAGGCCCTGGGGGCCTGGGAAGGAGAGCTCCTCCTACAGCTCTCTCACATGTGTGTAGTCTGGTCCCTTCCAGGTGCTCAGCTCCCAGGCTCTCACTGGCTCTTCTGCCTCATGACCTACAACCAGCAAATCACATACAATGTATATAGGACTTGGCTACTTTTCACCATGCACACTGCTACCTCCCTGCTTCATCGTCACAATCCTCTTTCTCCTGGACCATTGCTATAGCCTCCCAACCAGGCTCCCTCTTCTGCCCCGCTCCTCTGTCTCTTCCCAATAGGGCAGCCACAGTGACCTCCAGAATTGTGAGTCAGGGCAAATCCCCATCTGTCTGGAGCCCTTCCTACTTCACCTGGGGAAGTGAAAGCATTAGCAATGACCTCCAAAGCCCTGCCCACCACCCTCTCCCTCACTAGATCTGTACCAGACACACCCAACTGCCCATCCTCAGTTCATCTTTCCTGCTTAGAGTCCTCTTCTCCCAGGAAGAGGATGATTCACACCCTCTTCCCCTTCAGCTCTCCGTTTCCAAGGAGCCTTCCTCAGGAGGTCCTCATTGAGCATTCTATATAAAAAAAACTATACCACACTCCACTGAGACCCTCCCCAGACCCCTCATCAGGCTTCAACTTTCCTCTACTGCTTCATCTCCATCTGGCCTGCTGCCTATTTGGCTATTTGTGCTTTCTCTCCCTCCTTTTCCCTCCCATCCTCCACCCTCTCCATGAGAATGATAGCTCTTTGAAGGGAGCGATTCTTCTCTGCTCCTTGCTGTATTCCCAGAGTGCCTGGTGGGTAGTGAAGGCTCAGTTAAGTCTTTCTTGAATGATTGAAGGAACAATTTTGCACTGCTTAGTCTGAGGCCCACAACCTGGGAGTAATTCCAAAACCTCATCTCCACTCAAGCGCCAGCATCTACTGGCTCTAATCTACAGCCTGGGCAGCGAAGGGTCCGCGGTCAGCAGCTCATCCTTCACGTGCATGCTGGACCAGGGCTTCCTGCACCCCTTCTGCCCAGTTCTAGGTTCACCAAGGCTCCCTCTTTCCAGCAGCCACACTCTTTCCCGAGGTGACCTTCCCCTTCCTGCTTCATCTGGGTCAGTAGTAACTGCACAGCAACAACTGTATTTCTGGTTGTCCCTAAGCTGCAATGAGTTTCAGAGCCCAGCATCTCTGCCAGCCCTTAAGTCTGAACCCTGTCTCCTGAAGTCCTAGGTGTGTAGCTCTATAGTTCCATTTGACAAATGTTTCCTAAGTTCTCGCTCTAGTCCATGCTTAGGAGAAAACAGGCCATGCTCACTCATGGCCAGATTTGGAGTGGGCAGAAGTGAGGCCACCATAATACAGCAAAGTAAGCTAACATAGACAAAAACATTTCAGGGCATTGCTCTCCAACTTGTCATTGCCTCCGCATTACTGGCTAAATCTGACTAAACTCGCCAAGAGAAGCAACCCCACCACTGGGTTCTCCACCCTTTCGGGGGGCAGTGCACTGCCAAGTGTGCTGCTATAAATAAGAACAAATGCTAGAGTACTTGGGAACAAACTCACTCTCTTTTTAGTTATTTTAAAATTTATTTAACTTGGATTGAATAGATCATGGACTCCTTAGGTGTAGGGAATGTCCTGCTCACTATCGTATCCTTAAGGTTCTAGCCGCCACAAAGAAGGGTTCTAGTTGCACTGGCTGCATAACAAATACCTCGCAAATTAGTGATTTAAAACAATGATAACCTTTATTATGCTCACAAATCTTCAATTTGAGTGGGGCTTGGTGAGGCAGTATACTTCTACTTTACTTGGCATCATCTCTCCAGGTGATTCTAAGTCTAGGAGCTGAAATGAGCTGAAAGATTACTAATATGTCTCGAAATCTATGCTAATTCTCAACTGAAGGCTTAGCTGGGTTTACCAGCCGGGATAGCCACACATGGTCTCTTCATGTGGCCAAGGCTTCCTTGAAACATGGAGACTGGTAACGAAGGCTGAGAGTCCTGAGAGAAAGCCAGGAAGAAGCCTTGTCATCTTTTACGACCTAACCGGGAAAGTCATACAACCTCCCTGGTGCCCCATTTTATTTGGCAAGGCAGTTGCAAAGACCTAACCTGCCAAGGTTCAAGAGGATAGGAAATAGACTCTGTGTCCTGATAGAGAGGTTCTGGTAAAGCATATGGGACTGGAAATAGTGCTCTGGCTATTTTTGGAAAATATTATCTGTCACAAGAGGCTAAAAAAATGCCTCTGACATCCCAGGAGAAAAATTACTCCTACCTAGAATTCTATACCCAGCCAAACTATCAGCAGTTGACCATGTGGAAATACAAATTCTCAAAGGTTTACCTCCTAGGACTCTCCCTCGGAAAGTTAGGAGAAGAATGCTCCATCAAAAGAAGAAAGTAGATCCAGGAAGCAGAAGACTCTTGGATGAAAGAAGGAAGGGGGAAGGGAAGTCCTAACATGACACCTGTACAGGAGACCAAGAAATCAGTCAGTCAAGATAAGAGCAAGAGGATGGGCAGTTCTAGGAGGACCGTCTGCAGGAAAACATACATATCCACAGCACCGATGGACTATCTTGTGCTTTTGTCCATTAGGAAATGATATTTAGAGTGGTTGTAAGGATCACTGATCATGAAATATAAAATAAAATAGAAAGAGACCAATTGAATAAAATAGGGCCTGGACACAGGTCAATGTTAAGACAGATACTTAATATATGGCTGCAATAATAGTGTAGAACAGAAGGGCAAGGATAGATTTTTTAATATATGATACTGCAGCATTCATTAGCCAAATGGGGAAAAGTAAAATTGAACCTCCACCTCACATTATACACAGAAATAATTTCCAGGTGGGTTAAAGATCAAAAAGTGTAAAGTCATTCTGTAAAGTTTTGGGAAATAAAGATATTTGTCACACCTGACAAAGGATGAATGTTCGCAGTACAAAAAGAACTCCTGTAAATTAACAGGGAAAAGACAAACAACCCCATAGGAAAATGAGGAAAAGACTTCAAGATATGCTTCACAACAGAGGAAAACTGAGAGCCAATAAGCACATGGGAAATGTTCTGCTTCACTGGTCACAAGAACATGCAAACTAAAATCACAATGAGCTGGGGACTCTCTCATCAAACTGGCAAAAATTGAAAAGCCTGACATACAGAGTGTTGGCAAGGCAGTAGATCAAAGAGAACTTAGAATTCCTGCTGGGGGAGTGGAAATTGGGACTACCACTTTGGAAAACGATTTGGTATTACCCAATAAAACAAAGCAAATGCACATCTTCTAGCTGAGCAATTCCACTCGCTAGTGTGCACCCAAGATAAACTATTGTATCTGCACATCAAGAAACACATACAAAATTAAGTTTTAGAAGGTTTGTAAAAGAAGAAAACTGGACACAACCCAAATGTCATCAGCAGAAAACTGATCAATCAATGATGAAATACAGCAACGAAAATGGATGAGCCACAGGCACATGTATCGATGTGGATGAATCTTCCTATGCTGAGCAAAATAGCAAGTCCAGGAAGAATGAGAGCAAATGCCTCATTTCTATGAAGTTCACATACTATGTGCCAGGCAAGACTGCAGAAGTTGCTGTCTTTGAATAAACATGTGGATGACAAAACTAAAAAGGCCAAGGGATGCACATCACAAAAGTCAGGATGAGCACACTGAGGAATTTCTAAGGAACTAGCAAAGGTCTGGTTCTTAGCCGGGGTATTTTTGTCTTCTTTTTTTTTTTTTTAAATTATATTCCTTGAACTGTACATATATTTTTATATAGTTTTCTATATTATACATTTCATGATTTTAAAAATGGAAAAAGCTAAAAAGGTGGAAAATATAGTGTTTAAATTTAGAAAGAACAGAAAATAATGTACCAGGAGGAAACAACACTAGTGTAGACACAAGAAAGCAAAGATTGATGCCCAAACCCTGAATCAACTGTACTGGGCAACTGGCAAACAGATCCCAGAGTTGAGTCTACTGACAGCTATCTGAAGCTTATAAATCAAGAAGTCAACGTGTAAATATATTTTTTTAAATGAAGAAATATACTAGGGAAAAAAAAGAGTTTGAGGAGAGGGGAGGGGTGGCGAGGGGCAGAGAAGTGCTGATTATTATTATATGGCTTAAACGTTCGTCAAATAATAAGTAATTATTGGAGAAGTTTCAGCTAGGTCCTTAAGAAATGCAAATTAAAATAATATTTGAGATTTTTTTTCTTTCTATCAAATTGGCAAAAATGGGAAACACTGATAGCACTCAGTATCGGTAACTATTGCAGAAGCTAGCGCTTTCCTCACCATTGGTGGAAGTGAAATTGGCACAAAAAGGAGAGAAAAATAAAGGGCAATTTAGCAGCATGGATCTGAATTTGAAGTGAACCTTCCCACCCCTTACACATATATGTACAAAGACAGCCTTCGTTTATAATACATAAGAAAACCGAGAGAGGTGGTAGGCGAATCTTGAGCGGATCAGCCCCCGCGAAAGGAATATGAGTGCCCACTGTGTGCCAAGACCTTCCTCTGCAGGGAGCAAAGTAGTCTCTAGGCTCTGATGGGACACATCTAGGTGGAGGGAGACAGAAAATTGCCTCTCTGTCATGGCGTAAAGGAGTTCCGTGGCTCTGCAAAGGCCGCCTGAGAAAAGTTTCATGACAGACAGCATTGTCTAAAAAGCACGTCGCAGGAAAGTCTGGGTGATCCCAACGGTAAAAGGATGCAAGCCCAGCTGCAAAGCTAGTTCTGGAGAGATTGTGGGAAGCAGGAGTCAGTGACTGGTGAAGGGAGTCATCTGTGTTTGAGCACCTTCATTTGTATCACTGGGAGTTTTACACCCACAACGTATTCGTGCATTTCCTGTCTATTTTTTCCAAACAGTGTTTTGAAATGTCTATGAGTCCATAGCTGAGTGTGGAGTTGGTTCACATAGGGGTTGGGGTAGGTTTTATTGCTACTGGTTTAAGAGGCGCTAGGATTATAGTTAGAAGATGGGAGTTTGGGGTTAGAAGTGGCGTTGGCACTAAAAGGCCCAACAGAATCCGGAAAAAGACACATTGGGTTACTGTTTAGGGAGGATGGGTTCAAAATGTGAGCTTGAATCAGGATTAGGATTCTGATGGAGCCAGGGCTAGGATGGGCTGGGGTGGGGCTGGAATTTAAGATAGGGTGTAGATTTCCCAGTTAGGTTTGAAATCAGGCTGGTTAGAATGTGACGGTCTGCATAGGCTTTGAGACACACACACACACACACACACACACACACACACACACACACACACACACACACACACACACACACACACACACCTCACCCGCCCCCAACATCTTCCTTGGGCTTTATACAGCAATCCAAGAAGGCGCCTCTGGAGTCCCCAACCATGACACTGTGGCCAGAGAAGGGTGGCTCTGTCCTGTCTACAGCCGCGCTTGAGCTGCGAGCAGGACTCCTGACACCGCGCTGAGCGCGTCCACCCGGAGCTTCTGAGCTGGGAACAGCCGGACAACGGCCGCGGAAGGGCGGAGCCAAGGTCTCGCTTTGACGTGGGCTCACTGTGCAGCGTCTTTTCAACTTGTTTACAAGCCTGCATCACCCTGGAACCTTTCACCGCTGCCTGGGACAAAAGGTTCCTCTTTTGTAAATCCCCTTTGGACAAGAAAGGGCATTCACCGAAGACCTGTACTCAAACCGATGCAGAGCGACACCCTGTGGTAGATTCGGACAGCGCACACCCACCTATTCGCCCATTCGCCCTTTCGCCCTTTCGCCCATGCGTCCATCTATACTTTACGCACGCCTATAATCTACCCACCATACGTGCATCATCTATTCATAACATCCACCCACCCATCCACCCACCCATTGCACTCTCACACATCCATCCACCACATATAATTCAGCCATACATACACTTTCTCTCTACCCAGCCACATGTCTACTCATCCCTCCACTGGAATTTTCTACCTTTCATGTAAATATTTATCTTTCCATTCACTATCCATTCACCATCTACTATCCATTGACTCATTTAACAAAATATCTATGGAACACCCTCTGTGTGCTAGGAGGCCCTTGTGAAATGGTCATAGTGTTCACAGAGTACTATGAGGATGTATCAGCTCAGACTTGAGGGCCAAGGACGGCCAAGTGAGCAAACGATTTCTAAGCTGGGATTTAAAGAGTGGCTGGGATGAGCCAGGCAAAGAGGAAGAAGGAGGCCAGAGGCCAGTTTTCTCACAGAGGCTTCCATGGAGACAAAGGCCTAGAAGCCAAGTGGACTCTGAGCTGAGGGTGTGGAGGAGCCAAGGGAAGAGAGGCCAGATCTGAAAGGCCCTGTCAGCCCCTCAGAGGGCTTGGACAACACCCCAGGTAGCTGTGCCACAGAAGAGTTTCTTTTACTTTCAAACTATTTTATTTATTACAGAAATAATACATTTCTACAACTTCATTGTACCAAATAGAGATCAATAGAGAGAAAGCAATAACCCATATTCCTACCTCACAGAGCTAAGATTTGGTATAAATGCATATATGGAGATCTGTGCCTCCATAGGGGAACCTGTACTGTGCTTCTCAGTGCTAGGTGGTAGGGTGACAGTGAATGAGGCCATACCTCCTGCCTCAAGGTTTTACAGATGCCCCACTGTGAGGATGTCCTGAAGTGGGGAGTTATGGGAATAGCAGGCACCAATGGGGACCAAAGCATCATCCATTTGAATCCTCCCATCTCCTGTTAACACATTGATGGTGTCCAGGCACCTGCCTATATCCGTGGGGCCATATGCCCCAAAGTAGAGTCTCCCACAAAGTTCTCATCTCCATGCCTGCATTGGTTTAGGCATGAATGAAAAATATTTTTGGCTAAGCTGACATGATAAGAAGTGCTCCAAAGGGCTTCTCATTATGTGAGATGATATTGCCTTGCCATTTAGTCATTTCTTGTGGAGCTTTCTGTTTCTGGCATCAAAATGCAATGTAGATGATGCCGGGAACTATTGTTGAGAGCTTCCTTATCCTGGGCTCCTGTGGGGCAGTCCAGAAGGTGACGCCCTACTCTACACTTCTATGGATTTGCCTACTCTGGACATTGCAAACAAGAATCAAAAAATATGCAGCCTTTTGTGTCTGTCTTCTTTCACTTAGCATGTTTTCATCTATGTTATAGTATTTATTAGTACTTCATTTATTTTTATTGCCAAATAATATTCCATTGTACAAACTATATTTTGTTTATCCATTCATTAGTTGATTAAAATCTCTATTGTTTCTGCTTCTTGGCTATTGTAAAGAATAATGCTGTGAATATCTATGAACAAGTTTTTGTGTGGGCATATGTTTTTACCTTTCTTGGACAGAATCGCTGGGTCATATGGTAACTCTATGTTTAACTTTTTGAGGGACCGCCAAACTGTTTTCCAAAGTGACCGCACCATTTTACATTCTCACTAGCAGTGTATGAGGTTTCCAATTTCTCCACATCCTCACCAACACTAGTTATCTGTCTTTTTTATTATAGCCATCCTAATGGGTATGAAGTGATACCTCACTGTTGTTTTGATTTGCATTTCCCTAAAGATAAGTGATGTTGAGCATCTTTCATGTGCGTATCGGCCACTTGTATATCTTCTTTGAAAAAATGTCTATTCAGCTTCTTTGCCAAATAATTGGATTATTTGCCTTTTTATTAATGAGTTGTAAGAGTTCATTATATATTCTAGATACAAGTCTCTTATTAAATATATGCCTTGCAAATACTTTTTCCCATTCTTTTCACTTTCTTGATGGTATTGTTTACAGCACAAAAGTTTTTAAATTTTGACAGAAGCCCAATCTACCTATTTTTTTCCTTTTGTCACTTTTGCTTTTGATGTCACAAAGATTTACTCCCATGTTTTCTTCTAAGAGTTTTGGCTCTTCCATTTAGGTCTATTATTTATTTGAGCTCATTCTGTTGTATGATATGAGGTGGAGCCAAACTTCATTCTTTTGCATGTGGGTATCCAATTGTTCTAGGACCATTTGTTGAAAAGACCATTCTTTCCCCCATTGAATTGTCCTGGCACCCACTTTCTTCTTTAAACTCTCTATTCCTGTGACTTGCACAAGAATAAACTTGCTGGTTTTCTTCCCACCACTTTGTCCTTTCTTTCTCTTTCTCCTGTAAGACTCCTCTTCTCCCGGTCTGTTCTTTCTTCCCACTCCAGACAGTTCCCGGGGCGAGCTCTCCTGTGACCTTCACACCACCCTCTCCTTACTTCTTCACATCTGTTCCAAGGATGTCCTCACGTGCAGCCCATCTACAACTCACCTTGTTCTTTCTCATGCCAGTGCAGATCCTCAAGGAAGCAGATCCCAAGACAGAGGTAAACATAGAAGAGATTTATTGGGAGAAATGCCTGTTCAGATAAAGGGTGAGGGGAGCAAGAATAAATAGAGAAAGCCTCATGCCCTGCTGCAGGTGTGACATCTATAAAGGGGATGAAGAAAGAGAGTGAGTTTGGGTAAGCAGAACCTCTGGCTGCAGTGCAGCTCTGAGGAGGCTGGGCAACAGGAGCTCTGGTGTACAGCTCAGCCATAGAAGGAGTTCCAGTTGGCTTAGGGTGGCCTGAGGAAGCAAGGCCTCAGTGAAGCCACTCTCCTCCTAGCAGCTTTTCTCTGGAAAGGAGGCCCGAGTACACACTTCCTCTCCATTCTCCATCTCAGTGAATGCATTCAGGCCGCCTGTGTCCAGTCACCTCCCCTCACACCCACAGCCAGTCCCCCAAGTGTCACTTGTAACGGCCTCTACCCAGTCGAATTTAACATTATCTCTTGCTTGGAAATAGCTTTATAATGTCTCACCCCAACCCATTCTCTCCACAAAGCTAGATTGAACTAAATAGCAGATCTGGTCATGGCTTTGCCTTATTTGTGCTCCATAGGGAGTGATAAAAGACACTCCCTCCTTTGCCTTTGGAACAACATTCTAGCCCTCTTTGACCTGGAGGCACCTGCCTACCTTTTCCTGGTGCCCCTACATGCTATCCCCCTACCACTACTGCCTTCGTAACCACACACCTTATGCTCCAGCCTCACAGGGCCATCCTGCTCCCTGGACTCAGACTCACAGTCTTCTGTGCTCCTCCAATTCCCTTACTCATGATCCAATCTGCCTATTTAGAACCTATGCAGCCTTTAACCCAGTCCAGATGATGCCACCCCCAGGATGCTTTCCCTGATGATTCAAGCCAACTGAATCTTACTCTGGGCTCCAAGACCTTCCTTATTATCCCACTTAACACTCTTTCTCTTTTACTAGAATCAAATGTGGATGCCAAAGTCACCCATTTTCTCTCCAGACTCCAATCAACTTATCTGCCCATCTGAGTTGGCAAGAAAACAGTCTAATAACTGTCACATAAAAAGCATGGCAGGCCAGAGCACCACAAGGGCAGGTGAGGGCACTGGGGTCGGGGAGGGAGCCCTGAGAGGGGGTTAGGATGGTGCTTCACTTCTAGGACTTGGCAACTTCCCCTAATGGGGTACTGCAGACCGCGGCTCTAGAGGCTAATGGTTACGTTGTCAGTAAAGTAGAAGCAATGGGCATGGTCGATACCACCCCAGAAAGTCCTGATTTGAAAACCACGAGATATCCCTCTCACCTGTAAGAATGGCTACCATCAAAAAGACAAGTCATAACCATTGGTGAAGATGTGAAGAAAAGGCAACCCATATGTACTGTTGGTGGAAATGTAATTTGGTGCAGTCATTATGGAAAGCAATATGGAAGTTCCTCAAAAAATTAAAATAGAACTACCATATGATCCAGCAATTCCACCTCTGGGTATATATCCAAAGGAAAGGAAAACACTACCTCGAAAAGCTATCCGCACCCCCACATTCATTGCAGCATTATTTACAATGGCCAAGACACGGAAACAACCTAAGTGTCCACCAATGGATTAATGGACAAAAAAAATACGATATACATACACAATGGAATATTATTCGGCCATAAAAAAGAAATTTTGCCATTTTAACAACGTGGATGGACCTGAGGGCGTTGTGATAAGTGAAATAAGTCAGACAGAAAAGGACAAATACTGTATGATCTCATTTTTATGTGAAAACTAATAAAAATGATCAAGCTCACAGATACAGAGAACTGAGGTGGGGATGAGAATGGAGCAAAATGGGTGAAGAGGTTCAAAAGGTACAAACTTTCAGTTATAAAATAAACAAGCCATAGGGATGTAATGTACAGGATGGCAGGTATAGTTAACAATACTGCATTGCATGTTTGAAAGTTGCTAAGAGGGTGGATCTCAAAAGTTCTCATCACAAGAAAAAAAATTTGTGTCTGGTGATGGATGCTAACTAGACTTATTGTGGTGATCATGTTGCGATGTATACAAATACTGATTCATTATGTCGTATACCTGGAACTAATATAATGTCATATGTCAATTATATCTCAATCAAAAGCGGGGGCACTGCCTGCCTGAGCAATTGAGCAATCAGCAGAGTCCATCTCCAGCCCCAGACCCCACAGACCAGATGAGCACTGGCTTTCCCCAGGCCAAGGGGAAGGGCAGGAGTAGGGGCCTAGTCCGAGGGGTGGGCAGGATGAACAAGAGCGGGGGCGAGGGTGGTTAACAGCCTGGGCTGTGGAGTCATACTGCAGTGGGTTTGAATCCTGATCCTACAACTTATGGTCTGTGTGGCCTTGGGCAAATAGCTTAATGTCTCTGACCCTCAGCTTCCTCACAGAGATCACTTCAGCCAGTCTGGGTTGCCCTGTGGGCAAGTCTGCACCATACCAGGCCTGCAGATGGACCTCCTCAGTCAGACACACCTCTCAGACCATAATATAATATTAGCAGATAAGCATTTCTGAGGCCCAACTAAGTGCCAGGCTCTGTGTTAACCACATACCATCCCTCTCAGGTCATAAATAGTATTCTTACTTTATAGATGAGGAAACTCAACCCCAGAGCATTTAAGTAACTTGCCCAAAGTCACATAGCCAGGGGCAGAGCTAGGATTTGGACTTAGCCCAGACTAATACGACCACCCATCCTCTTGGCCACCATGCTCTCCTACCTGTCTTATGGGTATCAGTTAGGCTTTAGTTTGGAAACCAGAAGCCCTCAAGGATTTTCAAAGAGAAAGAATTTCATACAGGGAATCGGTTACACACTTGATAAAACTAGGTACTGAAACAGGAATGATGAGGCCATCAGAAATTAGTAAGATGGCGGCAGGCTAAGGGAGGAGGTGGTGGAACCATGACAGGCCCACCCAATGCAACCACGACTGGCCCAGAAGAGCCATGCCCTGGAAGCAGAGGGAGGGGACAGATGCCTGGCTCCCCAACATGTCCCACCCTACAATCTCCCACCTACTGGACCTTTCTAGCCACCAGAGAGAGGGGTACTGGGAGCCGTGGGCGATTGACCGGGAAGAGGTATGCTGTGACCACACGAAGCATGGGTCTATGTTCCAGGATATTTCCCAGAGAGGTGACCCTTGAACTGAATTTTGAGAAATATAATTTACCAGCATAATAAAAGACATTTAAAAACAGGGATAGGGGTGGGGGGGACTATGTTTTGCCAATTTAAAAACTTTTATCCTTTATTTGAGATCCTTGTGGTACATCACTTGTAGATACAATTAATTAAGAATTAAAAGATAGACAAAAGCATAAGAGGGGACCTTCTTTGGCCAAAAAAAAATGTCGGGGGTGAGAGGGAGGAGGGTGGGAGTGCAGTGAGTGCGGGTGGGGCGGGGTAATGGTAGAATCAAAACGTGAGTGCTGCAGGAGCGACCTGAGACCAGGTGCCGTGGAGAACAGACACAAGCTACTTGTCCCACTGGTAGACCACCTACACCTCAACATCCTTCCTGGGTTTAGAGGACTCCCCGGCCCCACTGTAGAAGCTCTCTTTCCCACCTCCCTTGCAGCCAGGGTGGAGGCAGGGACTCTTAGACTCCTGCCTATGAGACAGAAGGTGCAGGCAGGTGACTCAGCTTCTACCAGTCAGAATCACAGAGTCAGATCAGAAATCACAGCCGCCCCTCGAGAAAGTGAGGTCCACTCCGCAGAAAAGACTACATGCATATGGAAGAACACATTGAATCAGTGAATCAGGAAATGAAATAAAAAGAGCAGGAGAGCGGAATAATGGATTTCGGAGGAAAGAAACTGCTGCTCACTACATATTCCGGCGCTGTCCCGGCAGTGCCGGGGAGCTGAGGTAGCGCGACTCTGGGCCTCCCGGCGCCCCACCCTGCGGCCCACAGGCCCCACCCCTATGCGGCCCGGCTTCCTCATCCTTTGTGACATCATGGTCCCAGCCTTCAGGAAAACAGTTGCCATGCCGACGTAAACCGAAGGCCCGGGCGCGCAGAGCTGGGAACCGCGGCCCTGAAGCTTCGGAGAGAGCCGGGGAGCGTGGGGCCGGTGGGTGCGCGCGGTGCAGCGGTGGGGTGTACGCAGGATCGTGATGTTCTCAGGGCCGGGAGCGGGACCTTCGGGCGCCCCTCGCAAGGCCCCTTTGCAAGACTTCCTGCCTTTCTTTCCTTGCCAGTATACTTGCTTTGTCACCCACCTTGTTATCCCTCTGCCACTCCATTCCTTGTGCACCCTTGCTCTATGCCCCGACCACACATCCCGCCAATCTGGTACCCGGATTTCTGTCTGTGGGGAGTATAGAAGGAATGTGTCTAGAAGGGCGCAAGCTTTGGAGTCAAGGAATCTCAGGTACTGACCTTCCTGACTCTGACTTTGGACACCTCGCTCGCTAAACCTCTACTTCGCTGCCTCTGCTGCAAAATGAAAAGTCATTCAATGTTAAGGACGTGTCAGGTGCTTTGATGAGTGCACGCGCTGCAAATCAGGGCGGGGGGGAACCCTGTTCTCGTAGAGTTTACATTCTAGGGGGAAATAGGCAATATTTTTTAAAGCGCTAAATAAGATGGTAGGTAATTGCAAAGAAGGAAATTAAGTGAGGTCATATGGTGGGGTGAGGGTGGGGGGAAGGCTTCTGCGAGGGAACTGAGTTCAGATCTGAAGGGTATGCGAGAACATTTTGGGGGGATGGAGACAGCAAATGCAAAGGCCCTGAGGCAGACCATGGTTGGAGAGTTCTAGGAACAGAAAGATTAGGCAGGACAGTTAGAATCAAGTCAGGGAAGGAAGGAGAGGATAGGAGTGGGGGTGGGGGTGGGAGGGAGAGGCAGGGAGGGGCAGATTTTGGCCACATGGTGAGACCTCAGTAAATGCCAGCTGTTCTCAGCCACTGAGGGGTATGGGAGCTGTGGGCCTAGAGGCCATCTGGCTCAAGCACTGTGTTACTCCGCAGGTTGGAACCTCCTTTAGCCGAGATCAAGTATTGCAGCAAGCCCTTGTTCTTCTGCCAGGATGTCAAAGGTCCTGTCTACTATGGTCTCCAAGGACATGACTTGCAACAGTAAGTACCAGGTTGGTGTGGGGTCTCTCAGAGAACAAAAATGGTCTTGGAAGTCTGGGACAGTGAGATCTGGACTTAATCAAGGATTCAGGTGATTCTAAATCAGGGGATGAGGCAGAATTCAGTTTTCCCGTTTCTCTAGAAACCCCATGTATTAGTGTCCTAGGGTTGCTAGAATAAAGTGCCACCACAGACTGGTGACTTAAACAACAGAGATTTATTGTCTCAGGTTTGGGGGCTGGAAGTCCAAGATCAAAATGTTGAGTTCAAGATCAGAGTTGGTTCCTTCTGAGGGCCATGAGGGAGAATCTGTTTCATGCTTCTCTCCTAGCTTTTGGTGGTTTGCTGGCAATTTTTGATATCCCTTGGCTTGTAGACTTATCACCTCAGTCTCTGCCTTCATCTTCATTTGGAGTTCTGCCTATGTGTGTGTGTATTCCAAATATCTCATTCTTATTAAGGACAGGAGTCATATTGAATTAGGTACCCACACTACCCCAGCATGATTTCATCTTAGTTATGCAATGACTCTATTTCAAAAAAAAAAAGATCACATTCTGAGGTGTTAGGAGTTAGTTAGGATTTCAAATTTTCAAAAACATTAATTTTGGGGGAACACTGTTCACCCCATAATAGGTGTTGAGAAAGGTACCAGTGGAGGTGGGCCTCTCTGAGCTTTCCTACAGCCATGGCTACTAGACTGAGCCCAGAGAAGGTGCCAGCTGGCCCTAAGCCCTTCTGTGAAATAACCATCTCCCTGCCTTCCCAGAGTCATACACAGGCTTCCTGGCGCTCCCAACTGGAGGGCACAGAAGGAGGCTGCTGAGGTACATCTGAGTCTGCTTGGACTGAGGTGGGCAGACCAGGCAATACCTTCTACTGTGTCATATACTCTCAATCACTTTCAGCTTTTAATTTAAGTTGGTTTTGAATAGGTAAAGTATTCCCAAGGTTCAAAATTCAAAAGCATGTTCAAAGCCCCGCCTTGTGAAAAGCCTAGCCCCACTTGCTCCCAGACACCTAGTGTCTCCTCCTCGGAGGTGGCCAGTGCCACCACCAGTGTCTCTCATATCCTTCTGAGTGTGCTCTGTGCACATACAATCAAGAGTTCCCTTATACTTTTAGTGTTTGGAGCAGAATAGTAATCCCATAGTGCGGCTATATCCTAATTTATTTAACCAGTCCTCTGTTAATGGGTATTTAGCTTGTTTCAAAGCATGTGCTACTGTCAACAGTTGTCCCCACTATCATACTGTGAGCTTACTCGTTCTCTCTCACTCACCATACTCCAGAGGAAATTGAAAAATAAAGAAAGGCTGAAACAGGGTTACCAAAAAAAAAAAAAAAAATAGCTTTGAAGTGTTTACAGATAACAAATTAAACACACACACAATGCAACATAATTGCACTATCTCAAGAAAGTTGAAGGCTTTCTAAACTATATCGATTCATCCTATAGTATCAGAAGGTGGTGATAGCAGATACCCTGTGACTTTCAAGGTTGGGTGCATTACCTACCTAGGAGGTAACATGCAACAAGAGGCCTCCCTGAGCTGAGTGGCCTGGTCTCAGTTGAGAGTCTGTACATTTGAAAGGAAACCAGGCCAAGCAAGCACTACCAAGCGGACAGACCCAGGACATTGGCAGGCCTGGCTGAGCAGGGAGCCGAGCCAGGCAGCCAAATAAAGTCCACCTGGGCAGGGGCACAGCAGCCAGGGGCTCGATCCAGGAGGATTGCTGAGCCTGAGGTCTGGGTTCAGCTGCAGGAACTGGGGACAAAGGTGGAAACTAGGAAAACTCTTAGCCCCCCAGGCAGTAAGGGGCTTGGAGACACTGAGCTCCAAGTCTAAGCCAGGTACAGATAGTGCATCTGGACCCCAGTCCTAGCCAGAAGGCTAAGAGCAAGGAAATGGATCTGGGCAAAGACTTAGCTGGAATTTGACTCAGAGGAGTGAGCTCTGGATTTGTTCTTCATTCACAAATATTTATTAAGTGCCAGCTGTATGCAGACATGCGTTCTAGGCACTGGGGATTCAGAGGTGGGTAAAACCAATGGAGTCTCCCCTTATGTGACTGGGATTGCAGTGAGGGAGGCAGGCATTGGAAAACAAAAAACCAGTTTATATTTATATCAGCCAAAAAGTGGTAGAAAGCAAAACAACTGGGAGCATTGAACAGGTGACAGGGTAATTTAAATGGGAGAAGTAGTCAGGGAAGGCCTCTTGGAGGAGGTGACATTTGATATCTGTCGCTAACAATGCTAAAAGATGAAAATGAGAGAAGAGCATCTCTTTTGAGATGATTGGAAGGGTTTAAGCAGGGAGAATGCCCAATTTCTTATGACTTTTATGACTAGGGGCACCATTCCCTAGGACACAGGTTTGCCCACAGCTTTCCTCAAGACCTAGGCAAGGCCTTGCCCCTGATACAGAGGATAGAGGACATTTGATAGAGACCTTGGCCTGGCAGAAGAGCCAAGGAAAACCCAGAGCAGGCCCCGACACTTCCAGTCAAGGATGGTGGGGATGGGGGCTGCAGGACCTGCCCCCAGCTCTGTCCCCCACACCCTCCTTGCCCCACCCCAATTCAGAGCCAGTTGAGAGACACCTGTCTTACAGCTAGTCCTTTCATCTTTGGGGCTCCTGACATCCAGGCCTGAACCCAGACTGAGCCTCACTGGGGCAGAGAGTGAACATCGAGTGGTGGTATTTATTTCACAAGAGGCCAGGCTGTGGGTACAGGGGTGGGAGTGGGGAGGAAGTCTCATCCCTGCTTAAGGAGTCTCACTCACCAGGTGCAGATGCTGAGCAAGCATGTGTGCTGCCCCTCAAGTCCACATTCTACATTCTGGAAGAGTCAAAGAAGGGTGTGGGGTCCAGAGAGACTTCTTAACCATACAGGTGGCCAGGCCTTTCCTCTGTGTGACTGCGGGGGTGGGGAAGGCTGGAGGCAGAAGTTGAATTTGGCAATTTTAAGAATTATGGTTTTAAGTGACTCAAACTTCACCTAGGGAGCTGTAAATTTGGGCCATCCGAAGCCCAATCTAGTGACCAGCCACATGAACTATGTGTCAGGCACTGTGCTAGCCCAGTTATTCAGTCATTTGATTGATGTTTATTGAGCACGTACTGTGTGTCAGGCACTATGTTAGGCTGGGGTTGCAGAGGTCAATGAGAGTTTGCAGGGACGAGCAATATACAGCTCTCCCCTCAGTGCTCACTCCACTCCTGCCACTCTGGCTGCCTGTGTTCCATAGACAGAACAGGCACACTCCCCTTGGCATCTTGGCACTGCGCCAAGTAGAGACTCGGAAGAGGCTGCTATTGATGGAGGCCTGGAGGTTAGGAAAATAGATGGGATTGTCAGTGTTATCAGCAAATGGATGGAAATTGAAGCTGTGGTAGAGAGAGAGAGAGAGAGAGAGAGAGAGAGAGAGAGAGAGAGAGAAAGGAAAGGAAGGAAGGAAGGAAGGGAAGGAAGGAAGGGAAGGGAAGGAAGGAAGGAAGGAAGGAAGGACGAGACAAGATGGAGGGAGAGGGAGGGAGGGAGAGAGGTGGGGGAGGGAGAGAGAGAGGGACAGAATGGCTTCCGTCAGTTTGAAGAACTCTGATGTGTGGAGGACCCTGTAAAGGAGATGGAGGGAGCAGTTGGACAGACCAGAGGGAAGCCAGAACCCAGGGTAGGAGAAGGAACATGTTGAGGGGCAAGTGACCTTGAAAAGGCCTTAGTAACCTCCAGCAGAGTAAGCAGGAACATCTGGGCAGGGTCACAGACTGGGCAGAAGCCAGAATAGGGCCGGGGCAGGGGGAGGACGAGCTGAAGGGAGACAAGTGGAGATGGTGAGTTTGGCCAGGTCTGAGGGGGTGGCTGTGAATGAGAGAGAGGGACACAGTGGTCAGAAAGGGCCCATGCAGCTGGGAAAGAGTCATTACCACAACCCCAGCATGACACTGGAGGTCCTTGCAAGTGGGGTAATTTGAGGAACTGTTATATGCCTATTGATAATGTTAACCTAAAAATAAAGGAGACTTTCAAAGTGAGAGGCAACTAGCATTTATTGAGATCAATAAGAATAGCTATTCAGGATACACTGATTCAGGCGAAAACCGTAATAGTGTTCCAATTAGGAGACAAAGGCAATGGGTATATATGAGAAAGGGAAAGGGAACAATCACATCAATAGAAGGAAGGCATTTCTACTGGTGTAGATAGCATAACACGGTGATGTTAATTCTAAATAATGTTTTTTATTTTCAGTCCAGTAGTCCTCAGTCTGGTAGTCATAATATCTGCTTTCTTGCTATCATTGCAAACAGTTTTTAGGGGCACAATGTTGCTTAGGTCTAGTCCGAAAGTTATTTTGCTCTGTTTTTAACATTCCACAGATTTGAGGTATGACATGCAAGACAATTCCTTTGACATGGCAGCTCCTTGCTCTATTTTAAAGTAGTTCTGTCTATTACTTTATTTGACAATAACCAATGTTATGACTAGTCAGCTGTTGTGATTCTTCTGATTGCAGGACTCCCTTCAGCAATAACCATCAAGAAACTTTGGGGGAAAAAAAGGTTTATTACTTATAGGACCTGAAACTTACACAGCACACCTGAGGCCACACAGCAAAGTAACAGTTAGAGAGAAAAAAAACTTGCTGGCAGGCAGGCAGGCAGGCATGCATGGGCCTGGGGTTCTACTTTTATTGGGGTTGAGGGTGGGAGCCTAGGGTTCTAAGAGCTCTCTTTATTAGTGAATTTAAAACAAGAGTAGGAATTTAAACCTAGAGAAGGGATAACAAACAAGTAGCCCACATGGTCAGTTGTTGAAATCAACCAAGACCTCTTAAACAGGAACATTGGTGGGGAAGGTGGCTTGGCTGTTTATCTAGTGGTGTTGCTGGCAATGTGTTTATTTGAGATACAGCTGTCTTTAAAGAGGATGCCGCTTTGAAATGGATGCCTCAGCAATAAAATCTTAAGTCAGGACCTTGCATTACAAAAAAGAAAAAATCTGTCAGGGCTTATGCTACAGGAGGCCACTAGGAAGGGTCTATTTAGGGGTCCGGAAGCATTGAAAGGCCATGTGATGCTGGTAACTGCCAGAGCCTTGCCCACCCCGGGTCTGAGGGCAAAGGAGAGACTAGTTCCCCAACCCAAAAGGCTTGCCCATATGAAGAGGCTGACTCCACAGGGAGCAGTCAAGCTTCAGGGGATGGAGGCAGCCACCACAGTACCTGTTGGGAGGGAGCTGGGTTCTTATACCCTGACCCTTCTCTCCTTTTCATGCATCTCCTGCTTCGCCCTGGCAGAAAGAGGATAAGGGACCCATGCCTACACTGAGCCCAGCACAAGGCAGGGGAGGGGGATAGGATTGTGTGATACTTAGCGTGAGTGCATGTATTTGGCAACAGATCAGAGAATTTCATGTTAAGAATCAGTCAATAAAACCAGAATTAGAACTTGGACTCTAGTGCAAATTCAAATGAAAGTCTCCAAAAAACATTAGATTTTCTCTCTCTCTCTCTCTCTCTCTCTCTCTCTCTTTCCCCTCCCCCTTACTCTTGCTCTTTCTCTTTTCCAGTTACAGTTAATTAGATTCTGTTGGACAAGGTTAAATCTCAGTAAATTGGTATTGCTTCCGTATACTCTAGCACCAAGCTTAAGATGGGACACAGAGCTAGTGCTCAAGGAGTTCTCAGACTTTACTGTGTGTTTAAAATACCTCAGAAGCTGGTGGGGATGTAGACTCTGACTCAGTAGGTTTGGGTGGCCTGGAACTCTGCGTTTCTAACCAATTCCAGGAGATGTCACTGCTGCATTAAGAGCCTTTGAGGATCTGGAGGACCTACCTGGGCATATTTCTAGCCTGGAGAGAAAGAGAAGCAGCTCTGAAGAGCTCGAGGGCCCAGAGACAGCGGGGAAAGTCTGTGGCATGTCCTGGTACAAAGGTTGAAACCCAAATCCTCTGCTGAGATGGTGGCAGGGGGTCAAGGAAGACAGACAAGTCCTCACTGAGGTTGATGCCCAAAGCTAGGGAGAGGACAAGTGGGCTGGAGAAGTGGGAGACAGGAGGGCGCTGGCAACAGGGAAGTAAGTGTTAAGTCCCAAAGTGAAAGAGAAGGAGGGCTGAGAATGGAGTCCCACTGCAGTGGCCTGCCCCTCTTGCAGCTGGAAGCTATAGCCCGAGGAGTGCAGAGAAAGTGGCTCTGGGGAGAGATGGCTTAGGGTGGGGAGGAGCAGGTCAGCGAGAGACCTAAGGGCAGCTTGCTCAGAGAACTGGCAGCTCTTCTCTGTGAGCAGCAGAACCCACGCTGTACTGTATTGGAGATTTAAAAGGTATGAGTATATTTTGATGCCTGGAGCTCACACCAGATCTCCCACTGCCCAGGGTCTGTGTATATTTTATCACTTTTTATGAGGATATTTTGCACCCAGCTCATCTTTTCCTATTCTCTTGGAGAATTATTCTAAAAGTAGGCTTATGTTTCTAAAACTTTTTAATTAAAGAAATTTAATTTTGTTAAAGTACTGGAATAAAACAGAGGATTTATTTTATTTTATTTATTTAAATTAGTTTCAAGTATACAGTACATTGATTAGACATCTATATAGTTCATAAAATGATCCCCCAATTGCTCCCTCCTTCCTCTGGCCCTCCACCTAGCCATTATATTAATGCTAACTGCATTCCTTCTGCCGTGCTCCCCCTTTCCTGAGACCAACTATATCAACTACTAATTTGTACTTCTTTAACCATTCACCCCATTCTCCCAGCCCCCAATCCCCCTCCCCTCTGTTCGTTGCCAAATTGTCCACTATATTTGTGAATCTGTTTTTGATTAGTTTGTAAACAGAAGAATTTAAAAAATGTATTTAACCTCCAGATTTGGTATACCGTTCTAAGTCAGACACAAAACTCCGAAGCATTTCACTAAGCAAACATTAAAATGTCCTGTCAGGAAAAGATATGATAAACAGTCCAAAGTTAATTGACAGAACATCTGAAGGAAGAATATTTTCAGCAGCTTTGACAAGCAAATGAGCCAGTATCCTTTAATAGATAAAGGATCTCAAGAATCATTTAAAAACTACAACATCCCAACAGAAAAAAAGGGCAAAGGATACTAATAGAAAGAGAGAAGCAAATGGATAATTAACATCTTAAAAAACAACACAATCTCATACATAATTGAGAAATGCAAATCAAAACCGAGATGCCATTTTTCAGACTGACAAAGTCCCAGGTGTGTGGGAAACAGTCCAGCTCAGCTTGGTAACAGAGAGTAGCCATTGCAGAAGTTTGCAAACACCCTCAGGGTCCACCAGGAGACCTGGCTGAGTAGCGATGAGCCTTGTGCATGAGCAGATGTATTTTTTTAAACTTTTAAAAAATTGTGGTAAAATACACAAAACAAAATTTACACATTTTTAGTTTTAAGCATTTAAAGCATTTTCACTTGTCCAATTCAATGGCATTAAGTACATTCACACTGTTATGAAACCATCACTACTATCCGTCTCCAGAACTGACTTCATCTTGCAAAATTGAAATTCTGTACCCGTTAAACACTAACTCTCCCCATTCCACTCCCCGCAAGCCCCTGGCACCCACCGTTCTACTTCCTCTCTCTATGAATTTGACTCTTCTAGGGACCTCATATAAGTAGAATCATACAGTATTTGCCCTTTTGTGACTTCTTTCACTTAGTATGATGTACTCAAAGTTTATCTGTTTTAGCAACTAAGCAGATGCATTTTAAGTGAAAAAGAGAGAGAGATCTAAATGTGTGTATGCATAAAATACCTCTGAGTAGATAGACAAAAATCTGTCTGGTCATGAGGGCTTCAGGTAAGGATTTATCATCATGTCAACACATCGAGCCTGCATTGTTAGAAAATTTGCTACATATGTGCATTGTTTTTTTAATTAAGAAAAAATTAAATTTTATTAGAGTTTTGGCTTGTTTGTTTTCGGCTTTGGTCTATTTAAATCATAATGGTGTCTTTTGATTTTTATAATATGGTTAATTAAAATTTAATACCTGAAAATTTAACCATATAGTCACTAAGAAAGATAGAAAATAGTAAAGATTCAGCAACCTGTGCCCAAGTTCTCCACAGGCCTCATTGCTCCTTACTACTACTTTTTCTTAACCATTATATATGCTGCTTGGCCCTGAAGGCATTTGACTGACCTTCTTGCCAGTCCCACAGGACTCCTCTCTTACTCAGTCTTCTCATACCTCATCACCCATCTAGTCAGGGCCTGGCCCTTGGTATCATATCCCCTATACCTCCCAGGCCCTCATTTCTCCTTTATCATCCCAGGTCACCCTCCCCAACGCTGGCCCAAGAGCTGCCCACCAAAACACACCTCCACACTCTCTGGCAACCCCCACCCCATCTGCCCTCTGAGCTGGCTACTCTCCTGGGCTGGCATAGACTGAAAACTCCAAGCTACAAAAATTGGGGTGAGTGGAAGTGTGGGGCCTTCCCTGTGGGTATCAGTTGAAGAGAGAACAACAAAGAAATGGGATTCTCTAAGTCTTCTGGTGCAACTTTGACAGAAGCACTGGGCAGCTCAAGCAAAAGCGCTGGCAGGGTGAAAGACAGAGGCTTAGTGCCCATGACCTCTCTGTATAATGGTCTTGTGCTGCTAGGAATAAATTGAAAGGTATGAAAAGGAAGGCACAAAAAACCTTCCATGTGCCAGACACATGTGCTAAGAACTTTTGTGGCCATTTTATTGCACAATTCTTACAACTTCCCAGCAAGGCCAGCATGATTAACAGAGATATGGAAACTGAGGCTCAGAGAAGCCAAGTGACTTGTCAAGACCACTCACTAGGCAAGTGAGGGCACTGGGGCTGGAGCCCTAGTATGTCTGAGTCTCTCCATGGCCTTATGTTGTATTCATAGATATCACAAAATAAGTCATTTACTTTCACTTTTGTGTCTCCCCAGAGAACACCCTGGAAAACACAGACAATGGTCCTTTTTCAATCACTGAAGAAAAAAAGAAACATGGGAAAAAAGGCAAAGGTATCTCTGGAGCTGGGAGCTGAAGTCCCAGGTGGTGGGAGGCACACTTTCTCCCTCAGGCCCAGACACCTTCAGACCTAGTCTTTAGTGTGAAGGGCAGTGGGAAATGCTTCTGTTTCCATTTAGGAAATGGGTTACTGAGTGTTCCCTGTTGGTCTAGTGGTTAGGAAATGGGTTACTGAGACTTGAAATAACAGGAATATAAACAAAGTGGGATTTTTTCCCTCCAGTAATGGGAAACATGGGAAGTAATGCAGGGCCCCATGAGGCTCTACCAATAACAGTTCTACAAAATCATCCAGGAGACCAGGTCCCAATTCTTTCTCCTATACCATCTTTATCTATAGGGCTTTCAACCACAAGGTTGTCACATGGTCACAAAACGGCTGCTGTAGCTCCAGTCATCACATCTCATTTCAGACAGGGAGAAAGACTATAGAGAAAAGCAAAACTGCCCACCTGCCAACTCAGTCCTCCCTGGGAAAAGGTCCTCCCTAGAAGCCCCACCCAATAATTTCTGATTACATTCTATTTGTCACGGGGCCATCAGTATCTGCAAGGGGGTCTGAGAAGTGTAGCTTTTCAGCTAGGCACATGGCTGCCACTTGTTAGGAAGAAGAGTAGGCAGCTAGCTGTGTGTACCTCATCCTCTGAGCCCCTGTTCTGTTGCTCCATACCCTGGCTTCTCAGACTCCCTCCTGGTTCCTGCACTGCCCCCACCCACCCCCAGGATCCCTGGGCTTATGAGCCAGTCTGATCCTTCTGCAGAAGTGTGCAGATGTGAGCATGTTCCCTAAGCCTGTCCTTCAGAGGCTGAGCTCCTACCCCTCAGCTCACCCCAGCCTCCCATTTCCTCTTTCTTACCCAGTAGAGAGTAAGTCCAGCAAACCCACATGAACTCACATGCCAATCACCAGATTGGATAGTAGACAAGATTTTTCCACATTTGTTTCATCTATTCTTTCTCTGTCTCTTTTTTTTTCAGTCTTTGCCAAAATATTTTAAAGTAAAATCCAGATGTGCCATTTCATCCCTACATACCTCAATGTGCATTTTTTCAAAAATAGGGACATTTTCTTATAAGCTCACAATGAAGTTAGCCAGACCACAGAAATGTCTTCCTATAGAAAATTCATTCTAATCAGGATTCAAATGAGATCGGAACATCTTTAGTCTCTTTTAATCTAGCATGGCCACTCCCCTATGTCCTTTCATCTTCTGTGCCTTTAGTTGTTGAGAAATGGTGTTAATTATCCTGTGGAATGTCTTCTGTGATATATCTTCTTCCTAGTGCTGTCATTGAAACTGTTTCTCTGTTCCCCATGTCTCCTTTAATTGGACATTAGATGCTTGATAGGATACATGTTCCATGTTTTTCACAGACTACTTCCTAGGTGGGCTGTGTGCCTCCTACCACCTTTCATAAAAAGCCCACTCATCTAGCTGCCTCACTGTTGGCCATGCTGTGATCAGTGGGTTCAAGTGGTGGCCATCACAGATCTCCACCAGCTAGTCACCCAGTACTTTCTTCTACCCATGGATGCTTGTGCTGAACTGCTCATTACACTAAGGGTGAAGGGTCTGGATGTTGGATTTGTTTTGTTTCTTCACTGAGGTATAATTCATATACAGTAAAATGCAGAAATCTCAAGTATATGGTTTGATAAGTTTTGACAAATGTATACAACTTCATACCCTCCACCTATTCACCATCTGCCCTTTCCCCTAAAGATGGCCAATGTTCTACTATCATAGAATCATTTATCCGTTCTCAAACTTCACATAAATGGAATCGCTCTGTGCTCTTTTGGTTCTGGCTTTCTTCATTCAGTATCATGTCTGTGAGACACATGTAGCAGAAGTCCCTTCTTTGTTGTTGCTCTGTGTATTCTATTGTGCACATATGCCAGCAATGTATTATTTTTTTCTAGAGCTGATGAACATTTAGATTCTTACTGGTTTATAGCTATTACAAATAATACTGCTATGAATATTCTTACACATGCTTTTTGGGGACATAAGCACACACTTCTCTTGAGTGTATACAAAGAAATGGAATTGCTGGTCATATGTTTAACTTTAGTAGATAAAGCTGGACAATTTTCCAGGGAAATTGTACCAATTCACAGTCCCACTAACAGTTGTGAGTTCCAATTGCTCCACATTCTTTTCAACATTTGACACGTTGTTGATTCTTTTAATACTACCTAGTCATTAGGATATGTGTTAGTATCTCATGTTCCCTCGTGACCAACCTGATTATGGGCCATTGATGATTCTGTATTGCGAAGTGCCTGTTTTCCTCTACTGCCCACTTTTCTATGGGGTTGTCTTTCATCTTATTTTAATGATTTCTAGGAGCTCTTTATATATTCTGGATATAAGACATTTGCTAGTTCTAAGCATTGCAGATACCTTCCTCTACTGTGTGAATTGCCTCTCTTGGTGGTAACTTTTAATGAACAAGAGTTCCAAATTTTAATGCAGTTCATTTTAACAATCCTTTCCTTACGGTTAGTGCTTTCTGCGTCCTCTTTTAAAATTCTTTGCTGATCCCCAAGTTCATGAAGATCTCTGTTTATTGTATCTTCTATAAGTTTTATTTCAATTTCGCAGTAAGATCTTCTAATTGATCTAATTGTAACCATTTTGTTTGTAGATTCTTTGGATTTTTTTGCTATACAGTCATGTCACCTTGAATGACATTATTTTCTCTTCTTTTCCAATCCTATACCTTTATTTCTTTTTCTAACCTTGCTGCAACATTGACTAGAAGTGCAAAGATAGGTATCCATGTCTTGTTCCTTGATCGAGAAAACATTCAAAATTTCACCTAGAGCTTTCTTGTACATACCTGTATTTATCTCCTTTTGTGGCTGTAACAAATTACCACAACTTCAGTGGCTTAAAACAACATAAATATATTATCCTACAGCTTTGGAGGTCAGAAGTCTGAAATGAATGTTACAGGATAGGTGTGTTCTAGGACTATGTTCCTTCTGGACACTCTGAGGGAGAATCCTTTTCTTGCCTTTTCCAACTTATAGAAGCTGACTGCATTCCTTGGCCGGTGGCCCTTTCCTCTATTTCCAAAGCTAGCAGCGTAGGTAGCATCTTCCATTCTTCATGACCTCTGTTTCTGTTGTCATACCTCTTCCTCCTCCTGTTTCTGACCCTCATGCTCCCTTCTTATAATGACCTTTATGATTATATCAAGTGCCCCATCTGGGTAATCCCAGATCCCCATATCTAAGTCTTTAACTTAATCACATCTGTAAAGTCCCCTTTACCAATAAGGGAACAAAGTCACAGGTTTGGGGATTAGGGTGTGGACATTTATGAGGGCCATTTCTCAGCCCACCCTACTTCCCTTTATCAGACTGGGGAAGTCCCCTCTATTCCTAGATTGCTAAGACTTTTATTCAAAATAAGTTTTAAATTTTATGAAATGCTTTTACTGCATCTGTTGAAATGATCATATAATTTTCTCTCTCATTTTGTTATAGTGTATGTTACATTGATTGGTTTATACATGTTAAACTAACTTTGCATTTCTGGGATGATTTGCTTCAAATGATTGCCGTAAAAATGGGCTCATCTTCACATTAACACATCGGTTTTCTTCACATTGATGCTAAACATACCCTACTCACTTTACTGCAAATGCAAATTTTTCTAGAGCCAGTCTCCACATAGTGACTTACAGCTATGGAGCCTTGGGTGAGCTTCTTACCTCTCTTTGCCTCAGTTTCCTCATTAGGGGTAACAATGATTCCCATCTTACAGGTTAAGTAATGTAAGTTCCTCATTCTGGCCCAGGGTAATACTCGGTGCTTGCTAGCTATTATAATTAATCTTTCTGATGGAGACTAGGATGTGTGGCCCATGCACACTACCAGTCAGTTTGGGGACATATAGACTTAGTTGCCCCACCACTCTGACCCAAGCTCAGTCCTCACTATTCTGAATTTAGGGCAAACGTATCTCCCTGGGTTGCTGGCCAGGAACTGGGAACAAGAGAGAGGCGAGGACTGAGGAGGTAACTGGCTGTGGCAATTCTGTCCAGGGCCCCCTGCCCCTTTCTGCCACCCAGAGCTACCCCGCCCTCCAGGGCCTCCTCCTGGAGTTGTGTTGGACTGCATTTCCCCTCTTAACCGCACCCTGTCTGCCTTCCCTCCCCCAAAGCTCCCTATCAGCTTTTGCTGCCCCCTTCTCTTTAATGCCATTTCTAAATGTATGTTATGTCATTTCTGGGGATTGAGGGAACCCAATGGGGGGCAAAATCCATGTGCCCAGTTCACCATCTCTCATCTATCTCCCTGGCCTCCTGAGGCTGACAGGCCCTTTTACAGTCTCTCCTGGATTCTGTCAGTATCAAAGTCAGTGTGTAAAAGAAAATCACGATTAGGCATGAGACAAGAAACCATTCTCCAAATTAAAACTGCACAAGTCCTGGTGATAGTCTCCCGTCCCTCCCATAGTGCATGAGCCTCTGAACCACCTCTGTCCCTCCTGTCCAGACATCCCCGATGGACCTTGGACCGGCACCATCCATGTGCCATCTCCTCCCTGTCATGGGCCACCTCCTCGCACAGTGCAGGCCCTGCTCCCTCCTCAGAAGCCAAGCTAAGGAGAGACTGGATGCCCCTCTGACTTTCTCCCATCAGCTGGGCCAAGGAGCAGATAATCTTTATTCTCCTCATTCTGAACATAGCTCAATTTTTTAAACTCTCGACTTTGACAGGATTTAAATCTTACTGAAAAATTGAAAGAATAGTGCAAAGATGTTATAGAATGTCCATGACTTTGAGCTTTTCCAATCCCTCCTCAGGACAGACTGCAGACGAAGCATCCTAGATAGGAATGTCTGAGTAATGTGCTAGGGTCTCTCTTTGATCTCTTGAGCAAGGTGGAGTCTGCCAGCTTTCTCCATTGTAAAGCTCCTTTTCTCCTGGTAATAAGTATCTTATGTGGAGGTATTTTGAGACTATCATGACTTTGAATCCCTTTAACAGCACCCTTTTTCTGTTGGTGAGGGTGTAAAATGAGACAGGCCTCCGGGAAGGCAGGTCAGCATAAGTTTCTGAAGCCTGAAAACTGCTCACTGCCCCTGGCCTCTAGTCTCCCTTCAGAAAATCAGTTCTCAAGAACCAGTCAGCAGTGGTCAGTGATGTCCTCGAGATGTCCAGGGCAGCACTATGGCTGCTACTCATGTCGTGGCAAGTGCATCCTGATGGCATAGTGCATCACTGCAGCCCTTAATATTTGCTTACAAGGTCCACAAAGAATTGGTTATTTCTGCTGATGATAGAATGGTTTTTATATTTTTAAAAGGAAGATGTGAAATTATTAACAATGTGTGTTGAAAATACTAGAAGAAAATACCCCCAAAATAGTTATCAGCAGCTGATTCAAAGTGTTTTTTTATCATATTCTTTTTTAAAATTTTTAAAATTTTAATTAGTTTCAAGTACATAGTACATTGGTTAGACATCTATATAGTTAGTAAAATGATCTCCCCAATTGCTCCCTCCCTCCCCTGACCCTCCACCTAGCCAATGTATTAATGCTAATTGCATTCCCTATGCTGTGCTCCCCATCCCCGTGGCCATTCATCGGCTACTAATTTGTACTTCTTTAACCATTCACCCCATTCTCCCCACCCCCCAAACCCGCCTCCCCTCTGTCCATCACCAAATTGTCCACTATATTTGTGAGTCTGTTTTTGATTAGTTTGTTCTTTTTATCCCTTAAATACTGCATATAAGTGAAATTATATAGTGTTTATCTTTTTCTGTTTGACTTAAAAACTTTCTAGGTCCATCAAAGCGATAGCTTTTTCCATCCCCTTCCTTTTCATATGTAGGGGTCTTGTTTTCTTATCCTTTCAGCCACTCTATCTTTTGGTTGGAGCACTTAATTCTTTTCCATTTAACGTACTTATTGATAGGAATGTAGTTGTTTCCATTCTTTATTCCTGTTTTTGATGCATGTTTTTTCTTCTTAAAGAAGTCCCTCTAACATTTCCTGTAATACTGGCTTAGTGGTGATAAATTCCTTTAGCTTATTGTTGTCTGGGAAGCTCTTTATCCGTCCTTCAACTCTAAATAATAGCTTTGCTGGATAAATTATTCTTGGTTATATATCCTGGGTCTTCGTCCTGTTGAATATTTTTTGCTAAGCCCTTCTGTCCTGCATAGTTTCTTCTGAGAAATCAGCTGCCAGTCTTATGGGTGTTCCCTTATAAGTAATTATTTCTTTTTTCTCTTGCTGCTTTTAATATTCTTTCTTTGTATTTAACCTTTGGCATTTTAATTATGATGTGTCTTGGTGTGGGCCTTTTTGGATCCCTGATTTTTGGAATTCTCCGAGCCTCCTGGGGTTTTATGTCCATTTCCTTCACCAGGTTAGTGAAGTTTTCCATCATTATTTCTTCAAACAGCTGTTCAACCTCTTGATTTTCTTCTGTTACACCAACAGATGAATATTTGGAGCCTTAATAGTGTTCCATATCCTCCTTAAATTATGTTTATAGTCTTGGCATCTTGTTTCTTGCCATTATGATTGAGTATCCTGATTGGCTTTCCTATCCTCTAGATAAGGCATTTGATCCTCTTCTTTATTCACTTTGTTTATTCCTTTGTTTATTCCATTTAATATACTTCTCGTCTAAGATAATGTGTTCTCCATTTCAGACTGTTTCCCTTTTATAATTTCCATTTCCATTTTTATCACTTTGTTAGAGTTCTCTACACTTCCCAAAAGTTCACTGAGCATCTTTATAAGTAGTGTTTTGAACTCTGCATCTGTTAGATTACTTGACATCATTATATCTGGATCTCTGTTCTGTTCTCTCATATGGTTTCTGCTGCTTTGTCCTCCCATTTTGGTTGCCTTTCCACATCTGTTTCTATGCACAAAGCAAAGCTCCTAAGTATCCCTGTCTTATTAGTGTGGGTTTGTGAAGTAGGTGTCCAGTGGCACAGTCCTGAGAGGAGTTCAACTGCAGGCCAAATTTAGCTCAAGCCTCTACCCCTCTGGGGCCGCCTGTTAAAATTCAGCAAGCAATCCACAGATGCCGTGCTTATAGTTGCCTCAAAAGATCACACCAGAAACCGAGGCCAGCTGCCTCTACCAATGTGAGTCTCAGCAAGAAGCACCTGACTCGCTGAGGATACACTTGGATGTGGCTTGGGTGGGGCCACGAGTTGGGGGAGGCGGGGTTTCAGGGAATCCTCTGGGAGGAGCGACCTCTGTTATCCAGTTTGATGATGTCACAGCAATGGCGGCACTGTGTCAGCCGCACTGGTAGTGGGTAGGGCTCAACAGGGAATAATGGATACTGCCGGCACTTCTGTACCTGCGAGTCTCACCGCGGCCCTCACTCCAACAATGCTCCCTGCGCACAGCCAGTTGGGCACTGGTGCTTAGAGCAAGCAAGCAGGTCTGTCACCACGAAAACCCGCTAGTGGATGCGGCGCCTTTAAGAGGCTCTGCCACTGCCGCAGCCTCCGTCTCACTCAGCTGCTTGGGACCTGGCAGCCCTGCGTCCTCGCCCCGTCCTACCTTCTACCGTTGCAGGGAGCTTTCTTGGATTTCTCCGTAGTTGTATGGCTTGTTCACCTAGATCCCAGGCAAGTTTTTCCTTGCTTCTGCTCCTTGTTTCCATCACAACTTTGATTTGGTCGCCAGAGGAATGAACAGAGCCTCTATCATCTATGCCATTTGGTGGGGTGGGGATGGGGTGGGGGAGCTATTACATTTCTTTTTTTTTTAAGAATTTTTTGTTCTGTTTTGTTTTTTTCCACTGAAACATGTTTCTTTTAAATCAAGGGTAGGGGGAGAAAGCAGCCATATTTTTAAGACTTAAGTTTGGTGTCCTCTAGCTTCTGCCCTCCCTGACACCCTCTCAGATGAGCTACAAGAACCTCTTTTTAGTCCCTGGGGGTGGGAGCAGCAGAATTAGGGTCCTTGGTAGCCCCCAAATGCTTGCCCTACCTCTCCAGGCCTCAGGTACATCACCCTCACCCATTCCCAAGCCCAGCCTTGCTGGGAGGCTCGTGGAGATTCCTGCAAAGGCAACACATGTTCGCCTTGAGTGCCTCGGCTCTGGAGTCAGCAGGTCCTCATCAGCTGGTACCATCACTTAAAAACAGCAAGCTCTTGCTTCCCTCCTCTACAAAGTAGGGGTTCCTGAGACTTTAAATGAAAGAGGCCATAGGGCCTGGGACATAGCAGATGTCTGAGACACAGGAGGGGCTATTCACAAGGTCCCTTTCAGATGCCAGGGACAGAAGCCCAACTCCAACTAGGTTAAACCAGACAGGTGAGTTTATGGAGCTGGAAGGTCCAGAGGTGGATTTCAGACACAGCTGGATCCAAGAGAACATTTGCCACTCGCTCATGCTTTCGGGGAAGCTCTCTGTGCTGGGCTAGGAGGTCTCTGGGCCCCTAAAGGCACAGACCATGGCTCGGAAGTGCTGGCTCATCTCTCTAATGAGGTATTTCTCTCCCCAGTGTCTGTGATTGTTCCTGACTGTTCAGCTAATCCTTTCCACATGTCTGAGGATGTGGATTTCTTCTTGCTCAGAGATCAGGAGCGGAATAAGTCTCGCTCAGTGAGTATCCAGGACCAAGGCCTGCCCCCAGCTCTTTCCTCCCTCACATAAGCAGCAGTCAGATTTCTGTAGAACATTTTCCTCAAGTCACTCTCTCACTCTAGAACAGTAAATGACTCACCATTTCATACAAAACCAACTCAAAACTCTACCTGGCTCTCAAGTCTCTGACCTGTTCCACTTTCTTACCCAGTTTCATCGCCACTGTGCTTGAGCCTTTGTCAGGGTGAGCTCCTTGGAGCTGCTGTGGCCACAGCCTCAGCCACCACACCTTAGCTTCTGCTGTCCCTTGCATGAAATTCCATTCCCTCCCGAGAATCTCTCTGTCCTTCAAGGCCCCTCTCAGACCTCAGGGATCCTCTCATCTTCCGCAGGGATTCCCCTCCCAACTGCTCTGGCCTTGCACAGTCCCCTCACTGGAATTTTTAGAGGTCAGATATGAACACAGACATGTACACATGAGCACATACACGTATACATGCCCCTCAGCAGTGCCTGGGAGTCCCAGGGCCAGCTCTGACCCTCAGCCTGCACCTTCTCTGTACTCCAGCATAGTCTCTTTTGCCTCTCCATCCCAAGAGCCTAAGTGTCTAGACATCCTCCTCTCCCACCACCACAGCACGGCCAGAGCAAGCAAGCCTCACTGCAGCCAGGCTCAGGCAGGGCTCACCCAGTACACATCTTCCCTGGGAATTAGCCAGTGTGTTTCTGGTCATACTTTCATGGCCAGTGTCCCAGGCTCCCTCCTGAGCTAACTCTGTCCACCTCAACTCAGGGCTCAGCATCTGAGATTCTGCAGAGCAGTGGCTCCCACTATAACTTCATTCAGTAACCAGTGACACTGGTGGAAATGCACATACTCCAGCCCCACCCTGTACCTCCTGCCTAGTAACTCTGTGTGAGCCACCATCCATCAATATTTCCCCGCCTCCTGCTATGCTGTGCACCCATTCATGCCCTGGAAGGAGGCGCTCACAAAAAGCCACACTGAAGAGCTCACACTTACCCGAATGTAAGACACTGAAAACACAAGCTTTCTCTGACCCTGACTTGGAGATCTTCTTCTTTCCTCATTAGTACAGGATTGGATTTTCTTCTCCTACCATGGCTCTGTTTTTGGACTTTCTCTGCCTTCCTCCAAAAGCACCCCCAACATCACATTCCTAACCCTAGGCAATACAGCACCCAACCTCACACACCTGCCTCCACCCCAGCAGAACCCCACAACTCCACACTCTTCTCCCCCAACACAGTGCCCACCACCACACTTTTCCCCAACCCAGCAGCAGAGCCCCCCAACCTCACATTGACCCCAAGCAGCCACCCAATGTGTTCTAAATGCAGACCTTCTGCCACTGGGCTTCTAGTAGATGACATTTTCTGGTGACATTATTATATAGGGATGTGCAAACTAGTGGCCTCCTGCTGGATCCCTCCGAAGCTAGTTTTTCCCTAAGCAGTGTTGTTTAGAAGTTGTTGCACCTGACAGGCTCAGCAGGAAACAGATCTAACCCAGGAAAGGCCAAATGCAGAGTCCATGTGAGGGTCTGTTTGATCTACGGGGCTTAGCTACCCAGTTGGTGAAGGATGTAGAGACTGCCCCCCGCCCCCCGCCTACAGGGCCTGAACAGCAGGAAGAGCTGGGCACCCCTGCAGCCAGAGACCTGCACTAGGCTTTGGGGAAGAGGCTCTAACCCTGCCCCCTGCATCCTGAGATCCTCCTAAGTGAAGGGCTGGGGCCAGAGGCCAGTGCAAGACAGAAGGTAGGTGGGGAGGCCTAGACCCCAGTGACAGCACAGCCCCCAACAGTGACGAAGGGGCTTGCAGATCAAACTCGAGTTTTCAAGTTTCTTTTGGAAACTCAAGATCAAGTTTCCCTGAACCTCTAGGTGTCAGATTTAGCAAGTCACAATACAAGACACTCAGTTTAAGTGTGAATTTCAGATAAATGAGGAATCATCTTTTAGTGTGTCACTGTACTACCTAGAATGCACATCTGACCTGTGGGCAGCCTGTACTTCATCTGGCTGCCCCACCTGCACACCTGCTCTCCAGAGGTTCTTCCTGCCCACTTCCTTTCAAACCTGGGCAGTCCCACATGCACACAGCTCCACAGCCTTCCCCACTCGCTCGGGGCATGTGCGCATCCCCCACCCTGTCCCGGCCAAGTGCGCACCAGCACAAGCCCATGCGACCCTGGGACCCCTGCAACGCGAGGGGAGGGCGTAGCCCAGGCAGGATGGAGGAGGGGCGTGTTGGGGGGAATGCAGGCTGGCCGGGTGGAACCCCGCCTGATACGACCCCCACTTCCCCCCAGGAGCGGGAGCAGAAGAAGACGCTGCGGGTGCATGAGAAAATGACATACTCATCCAAAGTGTCAGCCAAGCACACCAGCCTGCGACGTGAGCTGCAGCTGGAGGAAGAGACAGAGGATCAGGAGGCGCGTGCTGAGGCCGAGCAACTGCGCGCCTTCCACGACAACACGGCCTGGAAGCTCTCCATGACAAAAGGTATGGCTCCTCCATCCCCCATGTCAGGTCTGCAGCCCTCATGGAGGGCTGTGCTTTAAAAGTTCTTGGAGAGGCTAGGCTGCAGTGTAATGGGGAAACAGGGCCTTCTCTGTCTGACCCCTGCCTTCACCATCACAACACAAAGGTCAATTCCAGATAGGGTGCAAGCCTAAAAGCCTTTGAATCCCAATATTGCATGCATTCTGAGTGTTGACCATGCACAGTGAATGTAGGCAGTATCAAATATACGTATTTGACTTGGAGGTAAAAAGCATCAATGTGGAACTAGATTTCTTGGATTCAGATCTCAGCCTCAGCATGTAATGGCTGCACTATCCTCGGCAAGTTTGTTAATTCCTTTGCAGGCAGTTTCCTCTCCTGGCTGATGACAGTAACAACCTCATGGTTGTGAGATTCAATTTCTTCTGACACCGTACATAATGAGAAAGAACTGCATGTGAGAGAGCTGTTATTTTTGTGATCCAGTAGAAAATCTTAAGTACTGAAAACGCACTAACATACTACCAACCCAGTTTGAGCACAAGACTCATCAGTGTCCCAGGTTTGGTTTCCAATGAGGAGCTGGGTCTCCTTGAGGGCAAGGCCTTCTCCCAAGGTAGAACAGGGAGGCAGGGGCCAGTGGGCGGACTGCCAGACATCTAGACCTAAAACAGGACTCCTGCACCACACCAGGTTCTTCTGGAAAGGAGAGGATTTGAGAGACAAAACAGAAAGCCACATGTTTCTATAGTCCTTTCCACACTCCCTGGGCTCTTCCAAGTTGGGGAGTGTCTAGGTCTTCCTCTTCAGAAAGGCCAAGGAAAGAGGCCCCTATGGCCCTTGGCCCCACTGCGCTGCCTCTGTGCTCGCACTCTGAAAGGTTGTCCAGATGCCCACTTTCATTTCCTCCCACCTGGCTTGAAACCTGACATTATAGACTTAGCTGCTGCCCAAATTAGGCCCTTGGGGGCGAAGGGTACCCCAAGTAGAGATCATGCTGCCCCATTTTTCTCTCACCACCCCTATTAAGGTCCTGGCCAATAGGTGTTTTGTTATTAAGTCCAGCTGGCTATAACTTCCATGGCAGAGGTGGCCAGTCTCATTCCAGGTAAGAAGAGTGCTCTAGCAAGAGAGAGAGGCTCTTCCCAGCTGGACCATTCGCCAGGCATGGAAATGGAATATATCAGCCAAGCCTTCTCTCCTTCCACTGGAGACAGGGCTCACTCTCCCACAGTTCTTGTAATAATCTGGGTCTTGTAGCACAGTGCTGCACCAGGAACAGCCAACTGGCTCCCCACTTACTGGCCATGTGCCCATCCTCAGCCATTGGCCTGAGTCTCTTTCCCACTATCTGCCCCATCCCTCAGATGTCTGCCTCCTCTCATTTTAGAAAAGAAAGGGGAATCTGATAACATAAACAAGTACATCAACCGGAAGCGGCAAATGTTCCTCATCCAGGTAGGCCCAGCTGCTCCTGTGCAGGGGACTAGGGTGGGCTGTCCCAGTGAGAAGCATGACTCCTGCTCTGGTGGCCCTCAGTATGCCCTGGATATGAAGCGGAGCGAGATCCAGCGACTGGAGATGCTGGCAACTAAGGAGGAGGCAGAGCTGGAGCGGGCCGAGAAGACCCTAGAGAAGGACTCGGCCCTGTTTGATGAGTTCCTCAGGGAGAATGACCGCAGCTCCGTGCAGGCCTTGAGAGCGTGAGCCTGTGGCTGGAAGGCCCGGTTGGCCGTGTGCCATCCCCCCAGGATACCCGGGGCCTGGGCACACCCACCAACTCAGCCTGGACCAGGCCACTGCCCCTGCCCCCTGACCCCGCCTTGACCCTGACTGTGACCCAGGCCCCTAGCAGCACCCCCACCTGCAGCCCAGCCTGAGGGCAGTATGGATGCCCTTCTTTAATAGCCTGAGATTGGCTCCCTGCCTCTACTCACCTCCAGGGCAGAGAAGGAGACCAAATCAAAGATGGAGAAGATCACTGAGATTCGAGATCTGACCACCCAGATCATGAACATCAAAAGGTGAAGTCAGAGGCATGCTGGGCTTGGGCTGGCCTGTCCACATTTTCCTCCATCACTTCTCCCCTAGCCAGACCTCATCACTTTACCACTGAACCCTAAATATCTCAGGGTTTTGAAGCCCTATATTCTGCTGCCCATCTTATAGATGAGGTGATTGAGGCCAGGAGAGATTCAGTGACTTTCCCAAGGCCACACCACCAGGAGACAGGTCTCACATGGCTCTGAGGCCCCCAGGCTCCACTCTGAGAGGGGTGGACAGAGTCCCTGAGGGCTGTAACTCTGGGAGGTGTAACCCACATTGGTCCCTGCAGGGCAGGCATTTTTTCCCTGGCATGACATTTCTCCTATTCCTGTCCTCCTTAGCCAGGGTACAAGGGCTTCCCTCTGGAGGGGCCTCCCAGGGGGCAGAGCCTGACCTCACCTGTCCCCTCCCTGGATTTAGCGAAATCTCCAAATTTGAAGATACTCTGCAGCATTACAAGATCTTCAAGGATTTCCTGTACAAGCTATCACCCAAGGAGTGGTTGGAAGAACAAGAGAAGAAGCACTTGGCTCTCAAAAAGATCGTCAAGTCCCCCAAAGAGAATACTCTGTTCTCCACACAAGGGAATAAAGGTAGCAGAAAAAAGAAGATAGGTTCCTGGGTCCACCTAGACCCTGTGACCCCTATCAGGGGCCTTAGAGGCATCCAGGCCACAGAGTTCGTCCCTTCTATACCCTGCAGAGCCTTAGTTGGCAGTAGCTGCCTCTTAGCCACTCATGGCTCAGCCCAAGTCCCCACTTGGGGAAGTAGGACTGGCTCTCAACTCAAACCCAAGGGCTTTTCCTCTTGTACACCTCTCTTCTTCTACTACTGAGGGGTCTCAGGGAACCCTGTGCCCCCAAGAATGTGTTGCCACATGTGTGGTTCCAACCAAGACCATCTGGGGCCCCTCCCTCCCTTCCTGTAGGACCAGGGATCAAGGGCAAGATGGGTTTCAGAGGTACGTGGCTGCCCCAGGCTGGAGAGGCCCTATCCCAGGCTGGGGCACATGGAAATCATTCCTCTGCTTCCTCCAGAGGGCCAGGGCCCAAGGAAGCCCGGGAAAGTGCTGCAGATGATACAGGCGGGGCAGGTCCTGGCTACTACCGTTGGCTTCCAGAAGGACCGCCAGCCTAGCGTGAGTGGCGGGCTGGACCCCAAAGGGTGAGTGGGCTTGGGGGTGAGGGGCTGCAAAAGTGGCTGGGGCCTGGTGGGGTGTGCTCCTCAGTGACTCCAGTTCAAGGGCACCCAAGATGGCCAGACTCCCTGAAAGAGAAAGTTTAAGGAGGGGCTCTTCCCAACCTGGAAGGTGTACAGTCTGACTTAAGCTGCAAAATCAAGAGGTTTTCTCAACAAAGGTTTATTTCTGCATAATCAGTAAACTTAAGCCTGGAGTGGCCCACTCAGGTGCTAAAGGACCAGTCAAATGTAAACAGATGAGGGTGGCCAGGTGGGCACATGGAACAAGATGGCACATGCACTCCACCAGCCTTTTGTAACCAGGGAGTGCCAGCCCAGGGGCCAGAACTCTGGAGCCATTCGAGAGAAGCCAGAGACTAGACTCCTCTATTAAATTACCCAGATTAAAGTGTGATGGTTACTTTCAAATCTTTCAAAAAGCACAATGAGAGTCAAACAGAAACCCCAAACAAATCTGTGGGCCGGTGCAAACATGTCCCTCCACAGAGGTCTGCAAGGCCACAGCTGTCACCCACTCCACCTGGTTCATAGGGTGAGTATGTTTATCTGCTGGGTCATCCAGTTACTTCTCCTTCCTCACTGAAACATTCACAAAAATCACAACTCTATAGAAGATATAAACTGAGAAGTCTTAACCTCCCCCTCCCGTCCCCGAGTCCTCGTGTGCCTCCTACCAAGCTGTTGGCCCAAGAAGCCACAGGTAGTACTGCAATTAATTTTATTATTTCCTGCATGTCCAGCCATTTTTATGCAAATAGGATGTTGAACCATATCAAGTTGTTGTGTTTGTAGGTCCAAAGAGTACTGATATGTCTTATAATTCAACCTAAATACAAGCAAAGGTAATTTTCTTATCCTTATTCTTCCTTTCATGAAGGAGCTGACCCTGTGCATCTCATTGTTTCTTCATTAGCAATGTTACTGGGAGGTTAGAGGCGGTCCTCCTTAGCCAGGGTTCAAGTTTTCCTGGTGGCCCATCCAGCCCCTGGCCTCTTTGTGCTGGCTGGAGCGAAATTCATAAGATATGAATAAGGGGCAGGGCACTGACTACAGCCTCACTTGGCTGTCAGGCATTTGCCTTCAGTGTGCCAGGGCCACTGTCAGGCACTAATCTGTCCCATGGAGTCAGGACCACCTCAGGAATGGGGGCCTGGAGAGCCATGTGGGAAGCCTGGGATGGGAGGTCAGAGGGAGGGAGGAGAGGGAGGGAGAGGAGGAGGGAGAGAGAGAGAGAGAGAGAGAGAGAGAGAGAGAGAGAGAGAGAGAGAGAGAGAGAGAGAAAGAGAAAGAGAGTGAGAGAGTGAGTGAGAGTGAGAGTGAGAGTGAGAGTGAGAGTGAGAGTTGATTGGTTCATGTGACTGAGGGGCTGGCAAGTCCACAATCTATGGGCAGGCTAGTAGGCTATAGAGCAGCTGCTACCTACTGTTTGTGTCTGAAGGCAGTATGCTGGCATAATTCCCTCTACCTCTGGGGAGGTCAGTCTTTTTCTATTGAAGCCTTCAACTGATTGGGAGAGACTCACACACATTATAGAGGGTCATCCGATTTGATTATTAATCTCATCTAAAACACGCCTTCACGGAAACATCTAGAATAATGTTTGACTTAGCCATGTTGAAACATAAAATCCACCATCCCAGAGCGGGCTGAGAGCTGGGTCTGCTGGCCCTGCAGAATTGTCCTAGTGTCTGACAGCTCCATCAGTCATCCTGGAGATTCTAGCTGAGGGCCATGCCTCCTGCTGGGGGCAAGTTTCAGCTCCAGTGACTCTTGCCCCACAGCCCCTCCAGCTTCCACCTCCGGGACGCCAGGCACCTCTTGGGCATCTCCTGGATTTCTTTCTGCAATGTCCCAGACACCCCACCCTGTGTTCTCCAGCACTGAACACAGGATTGACCTCCTCATTCCCCACCGCCACTGCCTCCCTCCTCAGTGAGCCCCTGCCCGTCTTCACACTGCTCTATCCTCTCACCACCCCTCCCCCAGACACCCCCAGTTTCCTTGCTGCTCCATCTCAGCCACCCAAAACCTCAGCAACTCCTGGAGGACCACCCGCATGACATGTGAGGAACCTGAGGCATAAAGCAGCCAGCTGGCCTTGGAACCATGGGCTCTGGCTCCAGCGTCCACCCTCAGGTCCAGAGCCTAGAGAGGCCAGAAATTTTCTGCAAAGCAGTGACATGATTGGATTTAGTTATTTACTTTTTTTCTCTTATATTGAGGTGTTATTGACATGCCATAAGATTTGTTAAAATGAACAAATCTTAAGTGAACATGACTTTTTACACATATATATACCCATGTGATCACACTCAGATCCAGATAGAAAACATTCCCAGTGCCCAGAACTCCTTTGCACCCTCTCCCAGTCAGATCCTACACCAGAATGTATCCACCGTTTTGATCTCAATCACCCTGGGTCACTTTCTCTGTTCTTGAACTTGATGCACTTAGAACAACACCACTGTTCTCTGTGCCTGGATCTTTCCACTCTTAGCTACCTGGCTTTGTGCAGCCACGGGCTTTTCTTGCTCCTGCTGTTTCATATCCCACTGTGGAAATAAGCCCTGCTAGCTTAGTCCATTCTCCTATAGGTAGCCATTTGGGTTATTTCCAATTCTTGGTCATTTTGATTAAAGATGTTACAAATATTCTTGTGCTTTTCTATCTGAGCACTATTTTATGCATGAGCACTATTTCGTTGAAAATAGGAGTGGAATTTTTGGTTCATAGTGTGGGCATATGTTTAGTTTTAGTCACTTCTGCATACAATCCTCCACATTGGCTGCCCCATTTTACATGCCCGCCAGCACTCATGAGAGTTCCAGTTGCCCCACTTCCTCACCAAATCATCTCTTTCAATCTAGGTATTCTGGCAGGGTTGTTTTAAAATAGGGTGTATTGCTAGAAAATTTGAGGTTCAGTAAGGCCAATAGATCAAAAGACTACTACTACTGAAAAGATAGTTTGTTCTTAGAGGAGAAGGCATGTCATGCCCTGGGGGGCCAACTAGGAAGCACCAGGGTGGTCAGGAGGCAGAGGAAGCAGGGGAACTATGGACAGGAGCCTTTATTGTGGTTTTTGCAAGAAGGAACAGGTGAGACAGGGTAAAGAGGCCTAGGATTGGCTGATTTGAATAATTTCAGGCCTCTGGGGCATAGTGGCTGTCCAAGTTGTCTGCTACCTGGCCCTGAGAATTAGGCAGAGAGAGATAGTGCCACCAGTGTGAGAGCATGGGATGTGGACTCTGGATTGGTTGCTTTGCATTTGAAAAGCACATTCAAGGGTGTTTGTCCTTTCTGGAGTCAGCATGGCCCCAGATATCAAAGCATCAGGATATAGAAAATCAAAGACAAGTTTAATTCAGGGGTGGGGTGGTATCTCATAAGTTTAATGGCATTTTCATGATGAAAAATATGGCCATTTGGATATCCTTTGTGAAGAAAAGTGTCTGTTCAATTTTTGTACATTGTTATTGGATTGTTGGCCTTTTTCTTCTGGTTTTCTATTACTGCTTTATATATTTTGGATGCCAGTCCTTTATGTAATAAGCATAATATAAATACCTTTGCCCAATCTCTCTTGCCTTATTATTCTCTTAATGTTATCTTTTGAGTCCAATTTACCAATCTTTGCTTTAATGGATGATGCATTTTGTGTTCTACTTAAGAAATCTCTGCCAACCCCAAAGTCACTAAAACAATATCCTATGCTTTACTCCGGAAGCTTCATGGTTTAACATCTTGGTGAAGGTGGTGGTAGTGGGGATGGGAAAAATGGATGGCCCAGGGGCTCAGGAGCCTCCCCCTCACTCTCTTCCCCTTACTCTCCTTCATAAGATCTGTATCTTCTGCTCATCCCCTTACATGCTTTGTCCTCTGTTCTTCCTTCTCTACAATGGCCTGGTCACAACCTCCCATGGTTCTGTCTCTCACTGTTTCTTGAGCTCCAGGCTCCTATGGGCATCCCTCCTTAGATGTTCTTCATTCTCAACCTCCCATGTCCCAAAATGATGCTTCTCAGGCTGGAAGGGGACCCAAGTGCTACCAATTTGCAAGTTCACATTCATCTTTATGAATCATGGTCATGCTTTGTGGAGAAGAGCAGCCACCATTGGTAGGCCATGCACATGCCATGAGGTAATTCTGATCCCTGCAACCCCGCTTCCAGTGGGGACGGTTATTTCCAGTTCAGTGTTGAATGGTGGTTCCAAAAGGTTAGCTATACACGTTTCCTCTGCCTAGGGTTCCCCTCAGCCCTGGAGCTCCCACTGTAAGACCCTGCCTTGGGACAGTTCCTGAGAATAGAGGTCTGGGAGCACACTGTTCTGGGTTTGCATCTGGGCCCCTTCATCTATTAGCCACAAGAGCAGGGCCTCTGAGTACAGTTGGTCAGGGTGTGGACTATACAAGGCATTCAGTCGAGAGGTAGAGTAGGGCCCTCCAGGCAATGGAAGGCAGATTCTCAGGAAGGGACCTTATGGGCCAGAAATGTCCTGCAGGTGACCTCGGATAGGTGACTTGCTCTCTGAGCTTCATGTTCCTCACTTGCCAAATGGGCACTGATGTGTATACAACGTGAGGCACAGGCCCTGCACTTATCACTTCTCCACTGCAGGTAGGTCAGGGCCTCAGCCCAGATTCCTCTGGCTGTGAGCCTGCCCTGGCTACTCTTTGGCAAGTTGAACTTGCATATCCAGGGTGGGGGCCCAGGATGGAGCAGGTGAAGAGGGTGATGAAAGAAGGTCTGGATGTCGGGCAAAATTGGGTCCCCACCCAGTAGGGCCTTCCAGGGCCTCATGCTGCGTGATCAAAGCCCACACAGCCTTTCTCACACCCCTGTGGGCTGGCCCAGGATGGTCCCTGCCCCTGTGGAGTGCTCAGGGTCAGTCAAAGGCGGCTGTGTCACAGGATAGCTATCAAGGACATCAAGGACAAGTGCCAAGGCCAAATCTAGATAGGGGAAAGTAGCTTTCAGAAAAAGGATGTTAAATGGAGAGGGGCAGCCTCAACAGTGGGAGCCACAAGTGCTAAGGATCTGAGACAGGGTCAGCACCTAGAGAGATAGGAAGGGAGCTGGCAGGGCAAGAGCAGAATAACCTCAAGCAGCGGGGAGGCAAGGGCTAGGAGGGTGGCAGGAGCCTCACAGCTCCCAGGAGAAGACCAAGTTTTATTCTAACTGGAATGAAATTAGTTAATTGAATTTTGAAACTCTCCCCCTGGCTGCTGTGTGATAGCTGGGGAGGGCCGAGAGCGAGCTGGTATCACCACTTGGGCAATTTGTGCGATGGATGAGGGAAACAAGGGGTATGGGGGTGGAGAGATGCTCTGGAGATGCCAAGTGTCTACATCACTGGTGTGGGCTACAACAGCCATCTAACTTCTGCTGAGGCTGGACCCTGGCGCCCTGACCCCACATCTCTCCACAGGTCAAGCTCTGCCCATCCCACGCAGAAGGACCCAGACAGTGATGGGGAGGTCAGTGGCCCTACTCTGGGCAGGGCCTGTGGGAGCCCGGACCCCCATCCCCCCACACTCCCACACTCCTGGCACCCCGCACACACAGCTCTGGTTGCAGGAGTTGGAGCTGTACTTCACAGAGCCCCAGCAGCTCCTAGATATCTTCACGAAGCTGGAGGAGCAGAACCTTTCACTGATCCAGAACACACAGGAAATGGAGGAGACCTTGGAGGAGCTGAGCTTCACTCTGAAAAACACCCAAATCCGCATGTAGGTCTTGTGTGGGGCTGCCCAGGCTGGTAGGGGATGGGCTCTGTCACTGGTTGTTACTTAGGACCCCACAGCCACTAGGAGCAGGGTTATGCAGCATCCCACCCTCCCTGTCCATAGCCCTGGCCCTTACTTGGCTTCAGTTTTCTGGAAAGGTCCCTCTGAAGTCTTCCAGTCCTGGTTCTGGTGAGAGAGTGTGTCCTGCTGGGCAGGAGAGCTGAGGGTCATGGGAACCCAGGAGGAGCCTGGGAGCAGATCACATGGATGGAGCCATACTAGAATGGTCCATCCCCACCCTGGAGTAGTCTGCAGCCAAAGTGCGACATATCCAAGGACCTCCCACTCCAGCTATGTTCTTCTGCTGATGCCAGGCCCAGGAGAGCTGGGCTGGGCAGCATCAGACTGAGGCACTAAAGCGAGACCTGGTGGGAGCAAGAAATTCACTCCCAAACACGGATTGAGCACCTATTCTAGATCAAGCTTGGGTCTCTCTCATGGAGCTGACATTCCATGAAGGCAGACAAACAATAGACAGGCCCACAGATTGACCTGTAAATACTGACACTTGCTATGAGGAAAATAAAAAGAATGATATGAGAAAGGAGCTGAAGTGGAAGGTAGCAGCAGATGGGTGGGGGTAGGGCAGGCTTCCAGTGGAAGGTGTCATTTGAGCTAGGCACTTCCTGAGTGATGGGAAGCCATATGGTGAGCTGGCAAAAGAAGGTGCCAGGCATAGAGAAAGTAAGTGCAAAGACCCTGAGGTGGGAGCTGGCCCGAGGTTTTAATGTCCCACAGGGAAACCAGGTTCCTGTGTAGCCATGTCTTGCTGGCCCATGTCCTGCCATGGAGAGTCTCCTGCTGGGAGTCTCCGGATTGATGTGAAACCACCAGCTCTCAGGCAAGATTGTGTTTCCTAGAAAGCTGGGAGGTAGCAGAGACACACAGAGAGATGAACTGGGGAGAGGAAGGCAGCCTCCCAGATTCTGAGAACATGGTGAGAGCACACACACATGCACACATACACCTCATAGCAGAATCCTGGAGGTGCTGTCCAGTAACTGGTCTTTAGGCAGCTGAGTCACTTGAACAGCTGAGCCATCTCAAGAGCATCGACACTTTATTTCCAGGGGAGTCACAGCCCATATGCATTTAACTTCCATGAACTCAACTACCTTTTCTCAGAAAAAAAAAGAAAAGAAAACTTTAAAAAATATACAACAAATAAACAATCTGAATAGGCCTATCTATTGAGGAAATTGAATCAATAATTAATAATCTTCCAAAACAGCATCAGACCTAGATGGGTTCACAAGTGAATTCTACCAAACATTGAAGAAAGAAATTATACCAATTCTGTATAATCTCTTCCAGACAGTAGAATATATCTTAATTCATTTTATATGGTGAGCATTACTCTAATATCAAAACCTGACAGAAACATTACAAGAAAAGAAGACTACAGACCAATATCTCTCATGACCATAGATGTGAAAATTCTCAACAAAATATTAGCAAATTGAATTCGACAACATATAAAAAGAATTATATACCACGACCAAGTGAGATTTTCCCCAGGTATGTGAGGCTGGTTCAACATTTGAAAATCAATTTGAAAATCAACCAACAAGCTAAAGAGAAAGGTTACATGATCATATCAATGTATAAAAAGCATTTGATAAAATCTAACACTTATTTATAAAAACTCTCAATAAATTAGGAATAGAGGGGAACTTCCTGAATTTGACAAAGGACATCTACAAAAACCCCACAGTTAACATCATACTTAAAGCCTTCCTGCTAAGATCAAGAACAAGGCAAGGATGTTTTCTCTCTCCATTCCTTTCAACATTGTACTGAGAGTACTAGCTAATTCAATAAGATAAGAAAATGAAGTAAAGGTATACAGAGTTGAAGGAAGAAATAAAGCTGTCTTTGTTTGGGGGTGACATGATTGCCTATGAAGAAAATCTGAAAGAATTAACCAAAAAACCTCCTAAAACTAATAAGCCACTGTAACAAGGATACAGGATACAAAGTTAATATAAAAAAGTCAATCACTTTCTTATATACCAATAATGAACAAAGATTTGAAATTGAAAACAAAATACTATTTACATTAGCACCCCAGAAAATGCAATGCTTAGGTATAAAACTAACAAAAAGTATATAAGATCTATACGAAGAAAACTACAAAATTCTGATGAATGAAATCAATGAACTAAATAAATAAAGATACTTCATATTCATGGATAAGAAGATTAATTGTTAAGATATCAGTTCTTCCTGAATTGATCCATAGATTCAATGCAATTTCAATCAAACTCCGAGCAAGTTACTTTGTAGATATCAACAAACTGGTGTTAAAGTTTATACAGAGAGACAAAGGACCCAAAATAGCCAAAACAATATTGAAGGAGAACAAAGTTGGAGGACTGCCACTACCCAACTTCAAGACTTATTATAAAGCTACAGTATTCAAGATGTGTGATATTGGCAAAAGTATAAACAAATAGATCAATGGAACAGAATAAAGAGCCTGGATATAGACTTACACAAATATAGTCAACTGATTTTTGACAATACAGATATCTTCCACTTTCCCAAAGTTTGAGTTACACTATTTCGCCTTTATGAAAACTTACATCATTACCTGTCTTCTTTGAGAGAAATCTTAAGAAGATTTTCACTTTTCTGAAAAAAATTTGGTATTGCACTAATGTAAGACTAACATAAAAGTGAAGTGCTATAATGCAAACTTTTGGAAAACGGAATACTCCTTGCTTTACACTATTTCAGCTTGTGCAAGGTTCCATAGGAATACTCTACTTTCAGGTAATGAAAAAAACCTATATAATGAAAACCTGTTTAAAAATTGATGCTGGACAAACTGGACATTCATATGCAAAAAGTAAATAGAGAAAGAGACATTAAACCTTCAAACAAACTAACTCAAAATGGATCATAGACCTAAATGTAAAATGTAAACCTATAAAATTCCTAGAAGGTAGCATAGGAGAAAATCTAGGTGGTCATAGGTATACTGATAACTTTTTAGATACAACATCAAAGCAAAGATTCATTAAAGAAATAATTGATACATTTAAGGTGGTGGAGCAAGTAAATGCTGTGCTTGGATCCTCTCACAACCACATCAAAATTACAACTAAATTACAGAACAACCATCACTGAGAATCGCCCGAAGTCTAGCTGAACAGAAGTCCTATAATTAAGGACACACAGAAGAAGCCACCTCAAGACTGGTAGGAGGGGCAGAGACACAGAAGGGGCTGATCCCACACCCACGTGTGGCGGTTAAAAACCAGGAGGGATGTCTTGACTGAGGAGGTCCCCCTGAGGAGTGAGGGGTCCAAGCCCCACACCAGGCTCCCCAGCCCAGGGTTCCAGTGCCAGGAAGAGATGCCCCCATAGCTTCTGGCTGTGAAAACCAGTGGAGATTGTGGCTGAGCGAGGCAGAGTAACAAGCAATCCTCTTAAAGGGAGGATCCAAATACGCATTTACCTACTCCACCATCTTGACTGGAACTCTCCTTCTGAATCTTATATGCCAGGGTGTAGCGGAGCATAGTTCTCAGGTTTGTGAGAGTGAGAAGGGTCTATTCAATTTATTTTTTATTGTAGTAAATCCATATTACATTAAATTTATTCATAACCATTTTGAATGTATATTCCATTGGTATTAATTCATTGTTGTGCTGCCATCACCACCATCCATCCCCTATGCTTTTCATCTTGCAAAACTGAAGCTCTATACCTATTAAACAATAACTCTCCATTTTCCGACCCCTCAGCTCCTGATAACTACCATTCTATTTTTCTGCATTTATGATTCTCATTACCTCAAGTACTTTATGTAAGTGGAATCACAAAGTATTTATTTTTTTGTGACTCTTATTTTACTTAGCATAATGTCGTAAGGTTCATCCATGTTGTAGCACATTGCAGAATTTCCTTCCTTTTTAAGGCTGAATCATATTCTATGTTAAATATAAGCCACATTTCGCTTATCAGTTCATCCTTTGATGAGCACATGGGGTGCTTCCATATTTTAGCTATTGCAAACAATGCTGCTATGAACATGAGTGTATAAAGTTCTTCAAGACCCTGGTTTCAATTATTTTGGGTATATATACCTATAAGTGAAATTGCTGATTCATATGGTAATTCTATTTTTAACTTTGAAAGGGACTGCCATATTGTTTTCCCACAACAGCTGTACCATTTTACATTCCCCACTTCTAGTGCACAAGGGTTCCAATTTCTCCACATCCTTGCTGACACTAATTACTTTTGTTTATATAGTAGGCACCCTAATGGGTATGAGGTGGTATTTCATTGCAGTTTTGATTTACATTTGATTTACGTTTCCCTAATTTTCATATGCTTATTGGCCATTCATGTCTTTTCTTCAGAAATGTCTATTCAGATTCTTTGCCCATTTTTGAATCAGAGTTTGTTATTATTATTATTTTTTTGGTAGTTATTGCATTTTAAGAGTTCTCTATATATTTTGGATAGTAATACCTTAACAAATATATGATTTACAAATATTTCTTCCCATTCTGTGTTATCTTTTAAATAAATGTAACATCCTTTTATGCACAAATTTTAAAATTTTTCATGAAGTCCAATTTGTCTATTTTTGCTACTGTTGTCTATACCTTTAGTGTCATATCCAAAAAGTAATTGCCCAAATCAATGCCATGAAGATTTTACACTGTTTTCTTCAAAGTTTTATTGTTTCAGGGCTTAAATTTATGTCCTTGATTCATTTTAGTCACTTTTTTTGTATACAATGTTAGGTAAGTGTCTAACTTCATTCTTTTGCATGTAGATATCCAGTTTTCCCAGCACCATTTATTGAAAGGGTTCTCTTTCCTAATTTAATTGTCTTGGCAACTTTGTCGAAATTATTTGACTATATATGTGAGGGCTTATTTATGGCTCCCTAGTCTATTCCATTGTTCTATTTGTTGTCTTAATGCCAATACCATGCTTCTTGGATTACTGTAGTTTATATTAAGTTTTGAAATCAGGGAGTGTGATTCCTCCAGTTTTTTACTTTTTCAAGAAGGTTTTGGCTACTTTGAGCCTGAGATTCTATGTAAATTTTGGAATGGATTTTTCTTTTTCTGCGAAGAACTCATTGGAAATTTGATAGGGATTGCATTGAATCGGTAGCTCACTTTGGGTAGCGTTGATATTTTAAGAATATTGTCTTCTAATCCATAAACATAGAATGTATTTCCATTTATTTGTCTTCTTTAATTTCCACATTTTGTAGTTTTCATTATACAAGTCTTTCACCTTCTTCATTAATTCCTAAGTATTTTCTTCTTTTTGATGCTATTGTAAATGGAATCGTTCTTGTGTTTTCCTTTTCAGATCGTTCATTTTTTTGTGCATAAAAATGCAACTGATTTTGTTGAGTTTGTACCCTGCTACTTTGTTGAATTCACTTATTAATTCTAACAACTTTGTTATGGAGTCTTCAGAGTTTTCTACATATATGATTATATCATCTGCAAACAGATAATTTTACTTCTTCCTTTCCAATTGGGATGCCTTATTTCCTTTTCTTACCTAATTGCTTTGGCTAGAACTTCCAGTACTATATTGAATAGAAGTGGTGAAAGTGGGCATCCTTACCATGTTCCTGATCTTAGAAGGAAAGTTTCAGTCCTTCACCATTGAGTATGATGTTTGCTGTGGGTTTCTCATATATGGCTTTTATCGTGTGAAGGTATTTTCTTTCTATTCCTATTTTGTTGAGTGTTTTATTATGAAAGAGTGTTGAATTTTATCAGATCCTACTTCTGCATTAATTGATATGATCCTGTGATATTTTTTCTTTGTGTTGTTTATATGGTGTATTACCTTAATTTATGTTTGTGTTTTGACCCATCCTTGCATTCCAGGAATAAGACCCACTTGGTCATGTTGTATAATCATCTTAATGTGCTGCTGAATTCTGTATGCTAGTATTTTGTTGAAGTTTTTTTTTTTGCATGAATGTTCATAAGGGATATTAACCTGTAGTTTCTTTTCTTGTAGTATCTTTAACTAGCTTTGGCATCATGGTTATTCTGGTCTCATAGAATGAGCTAGGTGTTCCCTTCTCTTAAACTTTTTGAAAATGTTTGAAAAGGATTGGTATTAGATTTTTTGGTTATTCAATCTTCTTACTGGTTGTATGTCTATTCAGATTTTCTATTTCTACACAATTTAGTCTTGGTAGATTTGGGGTTTCTAGGAATTTTTCATTTCATTGTTATCCAATTTTTGAACATATAACTGTTCATAGTACTCTAATATTTTTATTTATGTAGAATCAGTAATAATGTCCCCACTTTTATTTCTGATTTTAGTAATTTTTCTCCTTAGTCCATCCAAGCTAAAGGTTTGTCAATTTTGTTGATCTTTCAAAGAACCAATTGTTGTTCTATTCTTTGTCTTTCTCTTCTAATCTTTATTATTTTTTTCTGCTAGCTTTGGGCCTAGTTTGTTCTTTTTCTGGAAGTTCCTTAATTTGTAAAGTTAGCTTGTTGATTTCAGATCTTTCTTATTTTTTAAAATGTTAAGTGTTTATAGCTATAAATTTCCCCTAAGCACCACTTCTGCATTGTCCCATAAATTTTGGTATGTTGCGTTTTGTTCTGTTTTGTTTGTTTTATCTCTAATTACCCTCGGCTTTTGTTTATCTGGGAAAGTCTTAATTTCTCCCTTGCTTTTAAAAAGTTTTTGTCAGATAATCGGCTTCTTGATTGACAAGGTTTTTTTTCTTTGAGTACTTTGAACATATCAGCCTACTGTCTTCAGGTCTCCAAAGTTTCTAATGAGGAATTTGCTGATAAACTATTAAAGATCCTTTGTATGTGATGATTTGCTTCTCTCTTGCTGCTTTCAAGATTCTTTCACTTCGGCTTTTGATTATCCTGTGATAGTTTGATTACAATGTGTCTCCATGTAGGCTTGTGACTTCCTTACTTGGAGTTCCATGAGCTTCTTAGATATTTATATTCATGTCTTTCATCCAATTTGGGAAGTTTTCAGCCATTATTTCTTCAAATATTTACTCTGCACCTTTCTCTCTCACCTTCTTCTGGGATACCCAAGATGTACATATTGGTCCTCTTGGTTATGTTCCACAAATTCTTTAGTCTCTATTTGCTTTTATTCAATCTTCTTTCAATTTCTCAGCCTTGATAGTTTCTACTGTCCTATCTTCAAGATTGCTGATTCTTTCTTCATCCAGCACAAATCTGCAAGGAGATTGAATCCCTCTAATGAATTTTTCATTTCAATTATTGTACTTTTCGGCTCCAGATTTTTTTTTAGGTTTTCTCTTGAGATTTCTATTTTGTTCATAAATTGTTTTCTTGACTTTCTCCACATTTAGGTCTTTGAGCATCTTTATGTAGTCTTTGTAGTGTATCTGCCATTAGATTTTCTTAGGAACAGTTTCTGGGTTCTTTTCCCTTTGAGTGGGCCATACTTTCTTGTGTTGTTGTTGTTGTTAAACACCGAATGTTTGAATCTAATAATATAGTAACTCGAAATCAGATTCTCTCTCTACTCCAGGATTTTATTATTGTTCTTGTTTACTTGAAAGTTGTCTCTATGCTGAGCCTGAGGTGTAAATTTAAGGTCTTTAAAGTCTTTCCTAAACTTTGGCATGCAGTCACTTTCCAGTTTTCTCCATATATAGTGTTGTTTTTTAATGTCCTTGGTCTTTAGTGTCTGGTTTTCAAAAGGGGGAAAAGCAAAAAATGAATGGGGGCCAAAAAGAGCACCAGCCCTTAATTTCCCTTGGAAGTTACTTCATCAGTGGGAGTTGCAGGGGGGAGGAGGTTGCAACAACGGGGAGAGGTGCAACAATGGCTGCCTGCCTGTTGTCTGCACTTCTGAGATCAGCAGCATCAGTGATCAGAGTACAGATCCCCAATATTTGAAGGACAGGGTCTTTTCGCCCACCCTAGTGCCCACAGGCTATGTAAGCTGCTCCAGGAAATTTGAATAGTTGCCTGCTATGCGGCTGTGAGTGGTGGCTGGGTAGCTGCTACTATGCTCAGAGCTGAAACTGACTGGAATCAACTGCAATTACTGGCCAAGGCTTCCCCTGGAAGTTGCAAGGGTTCAACTGACTTCAGAATTCCAAAATAGTTTTATCAGACAGATTCTACCAGTGTGATTGTTGTCTAGATTGGGGAGACAGATTCCTGGTGCTTCCCATTCTCTCTTCTTCTATTTCAAAATATTTTGGTTTTGTTCTTTGTGCTGCTATTTCTGCAGGAATATGTAATTCTTTCATTTGGTCTTTCGAATGACTGTTATTCACATTTCGTGGTACTTGTTTTCTTTAATACCAATCTGGTAAACTTTCTAGCTATATGATCCCAGGTATTTATGAAGAAATTATTTCTTGTTACCTTTTTAAAAACTTCTTGTAACTTCTACAGTTCAGTCCAATAGCTCTAAAAAATTTTAAATATATAAACATATATAAAAGTAGAGAGAATAATGAGTCCCCAGACCCATCACCAGTTTCAAGTGATCAACTCATAGCCAATCTCCTTTCATCTAGACCCCACACACTTTCCCATCCCCCTTATTATTTTGAAGCAAATTCCAAATACTGTATCATTTTATCTGTAAATATTTTGGTAGATATCTCTAAAAAGTAAGGCTCTTTAACATAACCTCTATACCATCATCACATCCAAAGAAAAAGCAGTAATCCTTAATATTTAATATTCATAATTCATAAGTGATTGTTTTTAAACTATTAGTTTGGGTTAGAATTCAAATAAGACCACACTCTGCAATTGGTTGTGTCTTTAAATCCCTTTCAATCTATAGGTCCTCTCTCTGTCTTGTTGACTCTCTGCAATCAGTTGTTGAAGAAACCAGGTCACTTTTCTGGCAGCAAAGTGCTCCTCAGACTGTGTGTCTAGATTCCCTCAGGGTTCTTGTAAAATGAAGTGTCTGACTAGGCAGGTCCTGAGTGAGTCCTGCCTGGACTCTGCACTTCTGACAAACATGCAGGTGATGTACACAGCAGTCTGAGGACCAACACTGAACAGCTTGTCCCTCACGCCTCTGAATTTCCTGTAAATTAGAGGTGGGATCTAGTTGTGGAGAAAAATTGTGACCCAACAATTTTACATTTAAAGAGAACTAGTAGGAGGAAATTATCCCAATCACCTGGAGTTAAACATAGGGGGAAAAAAACCTAGTAAAAACACCACTACCAACCACATCCATATAACAAAGAAAGGTATAGGTGAAGCAGTACAGTGCCAGCTGTAGGATAGCACTGACCAGTTAAGGCATTGAAAGCGAAGGATTAAAAACCAGGTAAAAGCCGAATGTATTCATGTATCCTTTAGGAGACATACCACAGACCCCAAATGTACCCACTCCTGCAGTGGGCACTCAGGATTGGAGGGAAGTCAGGCCTGATGCTAGGAGATGCTCTGTCATCCCAAATAACCTGCTTGCACCACACCAGCACCCAAGTAGGTGGGGTGTGTGAAAGCTGCATGTGGTCTCTCTGGGCACCACCTCTGAGAATCATCAGACCAGCTCAATACCCCTCAATGCACAGGCTTCTGGCCTCAGCCTTCAGTTCTACAGCTGGGGGAGTGCAGCTTGGGGACGCTGCTGTGAGGCTATAGCCTGCACTCCTATGGTGGTGCATGTGACAGACCGTGGGACTCCCTCCCAGTGGGCAAAAGAGCAGCAGCCCATGGTGCTTTAAGATCAAGAAAATGCCAGTACGTTCTATAAACAAATGGATAGCCGCAAAATCATTGTGGGGATAGGGTGCACCTCTAGGCCTCCCAGGCACTGCTGGCAGACTGGCCAGATGTCCATGTAGTCACTGCAACAGGGACTTCCATGCAGCTGCCTACACTGGGTGAATCTATGCCAACCTCAAGGGATTCCAGCATGGGAAACCCCAACGTACAATGGTCAGTGCCTACCATAATTGTGATTTTTATTTACTTTAAAAAATTTATTATATCATTTAAAAGCTGATTGTTGCAAATCTATTCCTAAATATATACCCAAGAAAACTGAAAACACGTCCTCACAAAAACCTGTCTGTGAATGCTCATAGCAGCATTATTCCCAAGAGCCAAAAGGTAGATACCACGTCCTTCGGTAGATGAGTGGGTCAGTAAAGTGTAGTCTGTACACACAATGGACTATTACGTGGTCATAAGAAATGAAGTTCTGAAACATGCCACAACATGGATGAAACTTGAAAACTGTGTGAAAGAATCAGCGTGAAAGAATCAGACACAAAAGCCCATATAACTCCATATTTATAAAGTATCTAGGAAAAAAGACATAAAGAAGGAAGAAAAGGGAGAATGGGGAGTGAATGCTAATGGGTATTAGGTTTCTCTCATAGGTGATGAAAACGTTCTAAAATTATGGCAATGATTGTGCAACTTCGTGAATATACTAAAAGCTGGGGGGGGTTGTTTTTTTTGTTTTTTGTTTTTATTCAGTTGTTAAAGATCTTAAAATTTACTCCTGCAACTCACTGCACCTTTGACCCCTGAGCATGCACTTTGTAGTCATGGGCCCTTAGCCCTGAGGACACCGGTAGTTGGGAGGGTAGGTCAGGCTCAGAAAAATGAAGTGCTCAGGGCCACGCTGAGTGAGCAAGGCCCTGCTGGTCCTCCCCCATCCAGGGACAGGGAGGTCAACCAGCTGAAGCAGTGGATCACCACATTGATGATGTCCATCGCCAAAGAGGAGGAGATGGCTGCTGAGCTGCAGCTCAAAGCCCGAGTCTTCCATTTCGGCCAGTACAAGGGTGCTCAGGAGGTAGGACCCTGGATGGCAGCCAGTGAGCTGTGGGAGTGGAAGGAATGCAGGTGGCTGCAAGCTGGCAGTTGGGGTTGGGGGGTCAAGCAGCAAGTTGTCCATTCCAGGTACCTGCCGGGAGGAGGCCCAGTGCCTGGAGCTCTGGCAGCAGGGAAACGAGGCCCGAAGCTTGGCCATTCTCTGGGGCTGCCGTGGACCCTCACCACCTTCCAGGCTCTGTGTGCCTGACCAAGGGGCACTGGCTGGAGAAGGCTCTTGGTCCCCAAACTTGAGCTATCCTGTTTCTGCCCCATAGCTGTTCAGCTGCCCATTACATCTCCTCCATTCCTTCTTTCATTCAACAAATATACCTGCTTCTTAATATAGACAATATACCCAGAAGATGACCCTACTGGGAGGAAGTCGGGCACATTCCCAGGCCAGGCTAGGAGGGTGAGAGAATTCTGGGGGAACAGAAGGCCAGGGCTGTTCTGGGCAGCAGGACCAGGATTCGCACACACCCTTCCTGACAGCACACCCAGAGCGGTGTGTGGACCCAGCTTCCTAATTCATCCAAATTCCTGTTGAATGCCTACTGTGTGCCAGGCACTGGGCTAGATACACAGGATGCCACAATCAGCAGACTAGTGCATTCCAGCCTTCTGACAGACATCACTGGGCACTGGCTATGCCCCGCGCCTGGCTTAAGACTTTTTGCCGGCTGTTCCTTATTTAATCCTCAGGCCCACTCTGTGTGGCAGAGGGCAGTAACTGTTTTCTGAATGTTAGAACAGGCTAAGAGAAGGAAGTTCATATGCCCAGGGCCACAGAAAGTAGGTCTCATAATGTAGTCCTGTGGGGAGCTAAGGTCAGTGCAGGGTTGGAATAGGGAGAGCTCCCTGGAGGAAACTGGGCCTCAGTGGGCACACTGAGACAGCTGGGGGAGGGGCCACGGTGCAGGCATGAGGCCCAGTAGGGGCTGTAATCCCGAACAAAGCAACCACAGGAGGGTGGGGAGGGGGTGTCAAAATTCTGGCCAAGGAGAGTCCAGGTGTCCAAGTTCTGTTTTCCCCATGCTCCGAGTGCCCACCTGTGCCAGGCAGGGCCCCAGGAGGTCTGCCATGTCACACCTTGAGGGCAATGTGTTTGGAAGACAATGGAATGGGAGGCGGGCACAGGCCATGAAATCCTGATGGAAGCCTGCTCACCTCATAGGACAAGGTGCTGGAGAGCCTGAACCACAAGGTGCTGGATGTGTACCGGCACTGTGTCGGCACCCAGCAGGAGTCCAACCTGGGCACTGTGCAGATGCTGACCATTATCGAGCAGCAGTTGGATGACCTGCTCGAGAACCTGGAGCGTGTGCCCCAGATCAAGGTTGAGCAGGCAGAGAAAGCGAAAGAGAAGGAGCGGCGCCAGAGGTGAGGGACCAAGCCGGGCCTGGCAGCCTCACAGAGAGCCACAGAAACAGCCCTGAGGGCGAAGCTGCCCTTCACATCTTTGCCCCTACTCTGGGCGGGAAAAGCCAGAAGCCAGGGCTCTGGAGAGATCCAGAGGGGACACCAAACTCAGCCTGAGGGAAACTCCTCTTGCAGAGAGGGGTATGTTGTGAGGTCAGGGAGCCCAGGAGTCAGTAAGGTGTGGCCAGCACAGCCTCACCCTCGACGACAAGGGACAGCCACGGCCATTTTCCTGGCTGGATTGGAGGGAGAGGCTGGCACTGTCAGAGCCCAGGGGAGGGAAGGTGCGGAAACTTGGGGAACAGCTGGGTGGAGCCTAGGGTTTAGTGGCAGGGGCAGAAAGATGGAATTGGCAGTGTCAGAACACGACATGGGTGGCATGGACCTGTCCTCCAAGAGGAAGCTCAGGGAATTCCCCACAGGCCCAGTGGGGTGGAGGTAAGTTCCAGGTGCCGTGACTCCTCTGGCCTGCAGGCTTCATGGTTCATTCAATTCTGTGCAGAGCCCTGAGACAGCCATCTGCTAACAGCTATTTGTCTCTCCCATGAGCACAAGGGTTCTTCCTCTGTGTCCCTGGTACTCTGCTCAGAGCAGACACTGGACAAAGGTTTGAGGACCAGAAGTACAGACAGGAAAGAGATGATACTAACTTTGCTGGGGGCTGGACTTTAAAGGGGTGACAATGGAGAGGTCATGGCATGGGGATAAGTGACCGGGAATGGGGCTCTAGGAACCTGGGCCTCCTGAGGTTATGAGCTCATGACCCTTAGAAGGTCTCCCAGAGGATCCCAGAGCTGGGACAGGCTCCCCTCCCCACACCACCCTACCCCCAACCCCAATTACCAAGGAGCAGGGGCAGAACCAAGGCCCTGGCAGGGAAGGGTGGAGGAGTGTTTTCTCAGAAGAGGGCGGGCCATGGCCCGACCCAGGACTATAAAAGCTGGGAAGCAGATTTGGCAGCCTCCCCTAGCCCCTCCCGACTTTGATCTATTTCTTGCTGTCACTGCCACACAGACTCCGGGAAGAGAAAGCCAAGATGCAGAAGCAGCAACAAGAAGAGCGTCTGCAACGAGCCCAAGCCCGGGCCCAGGCTGAAATCAAGAAAAAGGTGAGTGGGGTGGTCCTGGAGAGCCACAGTTGGGGAAGGGTCCCACGACCAGACACAGCAGGACTGACAGGCGCATAGGGTCTGGCCCCCTTTGCAGATGCTATTGTGGAAGTTCTGGGACCAAGAGAGCAAGGCCAGGGTAGAGCACAGTGTCCCATTCCCGGGCCCATCAACCCTGCTGCCCCTCAGAGCTATTCTCCTCTTCCTCTGATAGTCCTCCCCCTTGGGCTGCCAGCTCTCCTACACACACTTAGTGACTGGCCTGGCCATGCCCTCCCACCTAGCCCTGCCCAGGTGCAGACCCCAAGCTCAGAGAACAGCTTGGCATCCCCAGGATCCCACCACATAACCTGTACCCCAGGCCAAGCTCATCATCTGTCACTAGTTGTCCCCCTGACTGCTATGTCCCAAGACCTCTACTCCACAGCAAATGGGCAGGAGCAGCCACTTGCCTCCACACTTCCTTGGCAACAGTAAGTGTGGTCTCTAATGCAAGACTAAGCCTGAACATGGTCCCCAGTGGACAAATGAGGCCAACGGACTCTCCCTGGAACAGATCAGCACTCTCCACACTGTCCCATAAGGAATGGCAGATACTGCAGGGTCTCCCTGCCCCGTAATCCTCACAGCAAGAGATGGGTTCCCTGTTTAGCCCAGTATTTCCCATCTGTGTTTCCAAGTGTTTACCCTGCCACCACCCCTCACACATCTAAAGGCTGGCACCCCAGGGCACAGGCTTTTGTGCTGGAAAGACTCATTCCTGAGACAGCTCAACAACTTCAGCCCTCAGTCTGTGGTTGACCAGGAGTGCCCAGAGGCTGAGACAGTCCATAGGGCCCCACAGCCCCAGCTCCCGAGCCTCCTGGCATGCTGGGGGTAGAAGTATGACCTCTCAGCATCTAAGTGGCACCACTGGTCACTGAGGCCACAGGCAGAGGCTCACTGAGTCCACTTCCTCTGCAGAAAGGCAGAAGGTTGGTGTGTCGCTCCCGGCCCCCGGCCATGAAAACCAAGGAGGAGCCTGAGTATGAGCTGCTAGACAAAGACAAGGAGGAGCAGCTGTTCTTCTTCACCTAACTGCAGCCACTGGTCTGGCTAACTTTACAGGAAAGAGGTGCAGCAGGAAGCAGACAAGGCTACGTCAGGGCCTGGATGTAGCCATCGCTGTGCCCCTCATGGTCTCCTGCTGTATGTTTCCCTACTCATGAGAAATAAACTCCCTGACTCTTTGGTGTCCAAGGCCTGTTTAAGGAGGTAGACCCTGTTTCCAAATGCAAGCACCCTCTTTAATCATTTAACCCTAAGCAAATGCTTGAGGGAAGGAGCCCGTCTTGGCTGCCATCTAAAAGGACTGCCTTGAGACAGAAGTCAATTCCACTCTGGGGCACAGTGTGGGGCTAGCCCCAATGCAAAGACAAGAAAAGTAATCAGCAAGCTGGGCAGACGGAAGGGTTATTACTACTGACTGAAGGAGAAAATGACTTCACCACTTATACACACAGTTCCTTAAATTAAGCCAAGTAAAACCTTCAGTGCGTAACTATACAAAAACTTTTATTCGTTTGCACTAGGAGTTGGGTCCATTGCCCACAGGGAACCTCAGTGCCCAGAAAATTGACAGCCAGTACCAATCATTTTGTGGTGGATATTCACTGGGGAACGCGCAGGAGAAAGATCCAGTGACACGTCCTCTTTCAGGTAGCCAGTGCAGTGTGGCCACTAGGCCACCCAGCTTCCAAGCCCACAGTGGCAGACAGGCCTGGCTCCTTGTAGAGGGACGGGGCTTCTGGAGAACCTGGTGGTTGAGGTGCCAGGTGGGCACAGGACTTTAGTCTGTAATGCAGGTTCTGTAAGAACTATTTCTAAATGGGGCCCTAATTCCTTCTGGCCACTCTGAGTAGATGACAACTCAGAATAGGACATTGAGAGGAATCACAATCAAATGCTGGGGTTACTCCTAGAAGCTCAAGTCCAAAAACTCAAGAAACGAAGAAACATAGAACAGGTAGTTTAAATGATTCCAATCCTGAAAATCAAAATAACATCTGAATAAACAAACACTTCAAAAAGCACAAGGCAAACACAGCATTTCTAAGACTGTCCAGTCTGCTAATGAACAAATAAATATGTGCAAGGTTATCCACTTTTCTCCTTTTGCAAGACCTTACTCTGTAAAAATAGACTGTAACATATGATACGCACATTTTCAACATCAACAAAAACATATACATGCCATCATCGTAGTCCTGCCCATAATTTATAGTATTCAGAACATTACTTTATAAACCAAATTACTATTAAATGTTAATACCCAAATACAGAATTTAGAAAAATTATTTTGAAAGTTTTAACTCTACCATCCCCAAACTATGAACTTGAAATCTGGTCTACCCAGAGGGCTCGTTAACAGGACCCTCCATGTGGCTGCTTCACCCCCAGTATTTCCCCTTCATACCAGTTGCCTGCCTGGTCTGCCAGAACATGGATCAGAATTTGGCTTCCTGTGACAACGGGCCCACTTTTGCCCTACAATGTGACAAAATCAATCTGACTACGAATACCACCCAAGGGCTTGGGAAACGGCATGTTACACAGCTCACAGAAAAGGAAAACGGGATTTTTAGATCTTTCTCAGGGCAAATGCTGTAACACCAAAGCTGGTTTTATTACAGATAAAGTTGTACTTGACTAGGAGACCTAGCACCCAATTTCCTGTACAAGTCTGTTTTTTTTTTTTTTTAATGCAACAAGTGCTCCATGGCTCAGATCAAATGGGACAAAGGCAAGTATGGAAGAGGCGTGTGCTTTGCTCAGAAGGCAATCTTGTCTCACTGAAGCCCTTTGCTCAGAAAAGGCAGTTTCAAATAGTACAGCCCCAAACTGGTTCCTGATAGAATATTAAAAGAAACATTTCAATAAATGTACCCAAAAGTCTCTTAAAGAACTAGGCTGGCCTTCAGAGCAGAAACCAAGTGGGGTCTCACCCAAGCCTGCAAGACCATGTAACAGAGTCTTGTTGGGGACACAAACTAGAGGTGTCGCCCTTGGGTCCCCCAGGCAGAGAGGGCTGCTTTCACTGCAGGTCCCGCAGGTTGATAGTGTTGCCCGTGCACTGCGTGTCCTCGGGTCCAGCAGCCCCTCCAGCTGCAGGAAGCACCTCCTGCAAAACCAAGCAGAGCAATGAGGGGGGCAGAGTAGAGGGCTGAGGCAGTACAGGACCACTTCACATAAGGCAGCCTTGCAGCTGCTCACCAACCAGCAGCATAACCTTAGGGGCCAGCCAGTGGGATGCTTCTGACTTTTCTCAACTACAACTTGTTTTCCCTTTATTTTGAACATACGTTCCTTGAAGAAATATAAACAAAAACAAGGAAAAATAAACTCAATACCATAAGACGAGTGTCCTTGTTTACCCTGTAACCCTTTTTCTCTCACTTCGTATGTGGAAAGCACCTTTCTCAGTTACTAGGTGTCCATCTGCATCATCAGCGGCTGACCAGGCCTCCAGAAGGAACAAGGCTGCACCATCACTCATCTAATCTACTTCCTTCCAGTAGAGAAACATTCCTACGTCGTTAGATTTGAGGCTACAATGGCCAGCTTTTGGCTATTTACATCCTACCTCATTTCTTTAGGAGCAATCTCATGAGCGGGAATGCCAGAATGCAATAGACACTATTGAGGTTTTTCTGGATACATGGTACCAAACTGCCCTCCGACCTACCCCTACTCCAGCAGTCTGAGAGTCCCCACTCCCACCCCATCCCCCTCATACTTGAGTTTTATTCAATATTTATTTTTGACATTAAGGAAAACAGTTAACAGCCCAATGTGAATTCAAGAAAACCGAAATTACTGTTTGAATGGATTTTTAAAATATATATTTAAGTCTGTTAGAAATTTGATAAGTTACTTTCATGATTTTATATCCAAATCTGAATTATCCACAGCCACCTATACTTAGCTTAACTACTTATTTAAGCAAACTATTTAATTGGTCTGGGTCTATTTTCTTACAGGTTAAAAACTAGCCAGCTTACTTTCCATAGGGGAAAGTGACTAGAATTTCTATATGCAAAATATTTTGAGAATGTATTTCACCTTATTTGTAAGTGGGAGCTACAATGACGAGCAAATCTGAGCTTGGTTCTTAGCCTTTTATTTTATGGCCATTTACCCACCTTTTCTAGGAAGTGGCAAACGTCCTGGCAACCAACCCAATGAGTCTCCACCCAAGGCCTACCTCAGTGATCAGCCTCAGAAGCTGGAAGCTTCATGATAGTCTAACTAATAAACCCAAAGAGTTGTAAGGCATCAGACCTGGAGGACATAGACAGGCAAACCGATGGCAAAAAGGGGATGAAAGGTGGAAGGCTGCGGGCTGAGCACCAACGGCAAGACTCCTTCACCTGAAGGGTCATCCTGGGGAGGCAACAGCAAACGTTTTATTAATCGAGCATGGTGGCACTCCTTACCTCGGCCTGAGGAGTCCTGTCACTGTGATACACAGTAGAACCAGTCCCACCCACTACATTCCAGGTGAGGTACCACCTAGACCCATTTGAGGCCTGAGGACCTAGCTGTAACTGGCATCAGGGGCTGGAAGCTGCTTGCCTCCCCTCCTGGTCTTCATTCTCTCACCTTGATCCCAGCCCAAGGGCCATCAGGCTAAGCCGGGCCTGAGCCTCCTACCGTCTGGCTACTCTTCCCTCCCAGGCCCTTCTCCTGGAACTCTCTCACACTCTCCTACACCCAAAAACCTTCACTCAGTCCACGCGCCAATTTCTCTCCTGTGGGTTATTCTGAACTCTGGCAAGGGCTCCTAGCATCTCACTCCAAGTGTCCTCACTGCTCCCCAGCAGTCTTCTCAGACCACACAGGTATGCTCACCTCTGCCCTGGCCCCAACCCTAAGTCGAGCTGAAAAGGGACCAGAGAGATCACAGATCTTCCCAACAAGGAGAGGCTACCATGACCCTAATCATCCAGTTCAGAAAAGGGACATCGCTTAACAGTTCACCTGTCTTTCATCTCCTTGTCCAGCCCACGGCCATCCACAGCCCCTATCACTTAACTCCTGGTGCCACTGCCACCATTAGCATCTATCATTCCTTCCACGACCTCAAGAACCTTCTGTATCCAGCACTGAGCACTATCATTCCCATTTTATACACAATAAAAATGAGGCTCTGAGTGCTTAAGTAATTTGCCCAAGACTATACAAGTTGGTTAAGGGAAAGAAAAAAATAAACTCCAGGTTTCTCTGCCTCAAAGCTGACATCTTTAATTGGGTGTCTCTTAAAAAATAGCCACTACTGCTTTTCCAGCTAGCTCCTGTTCTACCAGTGGTATCAGCTTCCTTGCAGTCTCTGTTTCAAAACTTCCAAGGTCCTGTCTTCTCCACTTCTAACCTGCCAGCCTTGATCAAGGCTCGGATTGTTCTTCCCCCATTTCCAATGCCTCTATCTTGGGAGAATCTTTCCTCTCTTTCCTGGTCCCAAATCTGGAATGAAGGAACATATTTTCCTGCTTATCTCTGCAGACAAGGCCCACTCCCACAAAATCCTCACATCAGTTTCTGGTTTGCTATTAACAGCAAAGCCATTTAGGAGGCCCGTGTTCCAGGCCTTCCCTGAGCTCTGCCCAGGCCATTCCTACCTCTCTCTGACTCATCTGAACCCTACAGACTCTTCACAGCCAGCATGGTCCCATCTCCTTCATAAGTCTCTCCCAGGCCTAGAGACACCATGGACAGGATTACCCTCCTCTCTCTTCCAGATCAGCTCAAGACTCAAATGTCCTATGACATCTCTAACTGTGCCTCCCTGGTCACATGGTGCTCTTTGGGCACAGAAGATGTTCAGGAAAGAGGTGGCATGTAATCTGGCCAGGTCAGAGAGATGTAATCTCAGCTTCTAAACCAATTCTCTCCTAAAACCCAACTTATCTTACTTCTCTATTCTGGCTCCTCAAAAATGAGACTGAACATAAAGGTGTACACAGAGCTGTGGAGGCGAATGTATCCAGTGAGCATTCAGAGTGGCTGCCAGCTACAGGCAACTACTGGGCCCTGGCCACAGTCTAAGAGGTGGCTGGCTCTGCCCTTGAAGGACTCAGTTTGGTAGAGAAGACAATAGAAAAAGGAAAAAGGTAGCACCTTTAACATATAAAGGCTACATTCTCTGGTGTGCCACAAGCAGCCTCCAGAGATGGGAGTGACCAATACTGCCTGAGGAAGTCCCTTCACCCCAGCCATGAAAAGAGAAGTAGGGTCTGCGGTGGAGTAGGCAGTGTGAGGAGCCAAGAACCACGAGGCATCCACATGGCCAGAAAAAGGAGTGCAGTGCCTGCCTGGCCAGCCTAAGCATCTGGAAGACAGCTAGCTACAGGGGGGCTTATGCAAGAGTGAGTGCCTGGCTATACCTCACCGACTCTCAGCGAGATATGGAAGAGGGACTGTATGGGGGGAATCAAACACAGAGAGAGTTCTGACGCCAATGTGTCAATCCTAATGAAGATAAAAGCTGAGATAAATGTAGTCCAACAGATGGGAAAAAGGGAGAAGCTGAGGTTATGGAGAGATCATTTAGGATATAAAACAGGACTTGGGAGGATTTAGAAGCAGGGTTGGGGAAGGTCCGTACACTGAGAGGAAGGAGGACCCGGAAACTTAAATCCTGAGGCCTTGCCCACAGCTCTTGCCCAACTACTTCTTATAGCCTATCTCCTCCCCACTCGATGGCTCTTACCTGCAGTAACTGGACCTGAACACACTGCACCCCAGCTGATGGAGATGGTCCTGGCAGACCGCCATTGGGCACAAGGTTCCCGCACAACCAACCACTCTGGCTTGCGTACAAGTGCGTAGGACTGATTTTGCCACCTTTCATTTTTCTCTGAGTAGACCTTGAGGCTCCTAAAATGAAACAGACCAACAATGCAATGTGCAATGTACTGCTTAGGCCTCTGCTTTCACAGAGGCCACTCTCTAGGGGAGACAGCCTTTCCATTACCTCTCACTCTGCACAGCCCTGCATAATTAAAATTACTGAACAAGAAGAGTCATGAGGTAAGAGGTTAAAAACAAAACAAAACAAAAAAAACGGGCAAAGGTTTAGAAACTTTCACATGTCTTTTGGAAAGACAGCAATCAGACCCCAGTTGCCCATTTCTTGAGGGTGGAGACTTCCTTACCCAACAGTTCTAGGAACTCATTTCTCTGAGACCACTGAGAACCAATCAACCATTCAGAGCAGCAGAAATCACAGAAAAGAGGGAAAGAAAGCAGGTCATCTAATCCTGCCCTTGGGCACCTTGGCACATACTAAATGACTGCCAAATCCTTCAGGCTGTTTCTGTCCAGCTTCCTTTTCAAAAATCATCACTTCACTGGTTTCATAAAAATAGGCTTTAAAGAAAATTAAGTACAAAGAAGAAAAAACCATGACACCCAGAAGAGGTTTTTCAGACACATAAGGTTCAGGGGCAGCAGGAAACCCTGGAGGAAGGAGACCAACAGCCTAGATTCAAATTCTGGCTCCACAACTGACTCTGTTATCTGACCTTGGACAAGTAACCTAAGCTCTAGCCTCAGTGTTCTCTACTTGTTAAATGGGAAGAATAGTCCCCTACCTCAAAGCTCTGGGAAGACTAAATAAGTAAATATGTGATAAGAGTTTAGAATAGCGCCTAGCTCATAGGAAACACCAAGGAATTCTATTACTGCTATGTCCATATAGACATCCCTGGACACATGTATATGAATGGCTTCATAAAGACAATTTTTACAATGAATATCATACAAGTTACTTATAATACAAGTATTCAATTTAATTTTGTTGAATATAACCAAATTAAAAGAAATGAAACTGAAGGACTTACTGAACTTCTAGAAAATACTTCATGAAAATTTCTAATTAAAGAAAAACAAGGTAAAAAAACAGGAGAGGTTGGATTCTTTAAGTCTTTTTATCTCTCTTTTCTGTTTTGAACAGGAACAGTTGACTCTACTACACAGGACAAGCTGTCTTTGTTATAGTGGTTTTACTGGAAGGTTTTGATGCCACATAAGCCTAGAAGTACAAGCTCTGGAGATATACTATCTGCTCTCTATAAGCACTGTGCCTGCTGCTTCCTGACCCTGCTCATCTCATGGGTGGCTTGATCTCACTCCAACTGTTTCCCACATCTCTTACAGCCCCCATGTCCTGAGAGCTTTCCTGCCCTCTGTATTCATCAGACACCTTAGCTGGAATGAGCCTCCTGGATCATATCTCCCCACCCTCAGCACTTGACATAACTCTGGGCTGTGCTGCCGACTGGCAGTGCATCTTCCTATACACAACCTGATATTTTCCTCCTAGGTGCCTGAGGAATTCTTTATGTTTTAAGTGAAATTACTAAGGACCACAGATGGCAGGTCTCAGTTCCCAGGGAGCAGTCACGCAGGAGAATGCAGATCCATTGTATCTTTGAGTATTTCCTTTTCTGTTCTCTGCTTCAGGGAATCCAATAACCTCCCCACCAGTTGGATGAGCTCTGGCTGGTCTTCCAAGTCTCTCCTAATTGCTCTATTGGCTTTCACACAGCAGAGCAGAGCTGGGACTAGGGTGAGGAAGCAAGATGAGGTGCTAGGACAAGAAATCCACTCATTCTTCTGTAACAGAAATTCGATGTCACTTCCTATTCTTCTGGAATGTGTGGGCTATTCCACTCACCTCTGAAATTGTACTAAATGTTATGCTTTGAAGTCTTTTATCACCCTAGCATATTTTCCTGCAATAAAAATATGTACATAAATTGAAATTTTATTTATTTTTAAAATTTATTTAAACATAATTTCTAGGAGTTAAAATTCATCTGAAAAACTGAGTTACCACTGAAATTATTAGTAAAGCAAACCCAATCCAAATTATAAAACATTAAAACTATGATAGATAATTGACAGATATAAATAGTAAAAGCATCAAGAAGAGTACAACTGCTTGTTTTCCAGGCGATTCATGTGTCTGTGTGTATTACTGATTGCTAGACTCAGACATGATCAGCATATATTTCCACCAATGAAAAACTATTTTTAAAAATAAAATGCTCATGTGCTTTAAATATAATTTCATTACAACTTTGTGGCAGCAGATTCAGCTCATTCAATTTAAGGGAATGGTGTGCCAAGAAGCCCAAGCTACTTGGTCAGTCTTTACTGTCAGAATGGTCAGCCACAGTATGCTTATTTCTGATAAAAGATCTGACTTAATTTTTTAATTCAAATAATCATTCTGAAACGTTTTAAGGAACATTATGAAAGCCGCTATGGAATGAATTAAAGGAAGGTATCAATAATGTATCTTTTTAAGTTACTTTTAAAAGCAGGCAAGATTTAAATGATACGTATCTAATATTTATTGTCTAGTTTTATAACATAAAAACAAGCTAAATTGGAGCCATTTCTCATTACTTATTTTGTAATAATTCAATGCCAACTCTTTAGGCCACAGTCTAAGTTATCTAGGAAGAGATATGATCAAAGCCTTGTATTCCTTCACTAAATATGTGCTAGCATGTATGCTTTATTCAAGTATGAGGAAATTAAAAACCATGTGTACAAAATCACAAATTCCACTAATTTTGCTAGACATCGCGATCACACGTTTCCTTTACACTTAGCACAAGAGTGTACACTGCTAAAAGACTAGTCAGTAACTAGAATATGACTGTATATAGAAGCATTAATTTTACAATGGGAAATAAGATCAACTAGAACTAGACTTTTTATGACATATCATAAGCTAACTGGTTTTAACTACTTTATTAACACGCTTAAACTAAAAGAAATCACAGAAATTCTCTTTTCAGTCTAGCTTCAATCTAGTATCTGAAAATCTGGTAATCCTGCAGATACCATAGCTATATTTAAAAGAACCACTGCCACTAACCGGAACTGCTTAGCACCAAAGGTTATTTTTCTTTCCAGTTAATAACTCGTCCTAGGGATGAAATGTGAATAGCTTAAAAGAACTGCTCGTGCACGCATGCGCACACACACATGCACACACGAACACTGTTGCTTTCATGAAACTCTCTCCTTTAAAAGCAGTTCATTCTGACAGTTGGGAATGGTGAGAACTTCAATGAAAACTGCTCACCCTCACCATGACCCCCTACACAACATATCTCAGTTCAGAACATCGCAGCATTCACCTCTGAAAAAAACCTCTGCATGAAAAAGAGCAAGCTGGCAATAGTGCCTCATGGCAGTTTTGATGCCTGTGCTAATCTATACAAGACAGACACGTCCCTAAAGTGTCTTGGGTTTGGTGTTCTGGAAAGATATTGTTTATCATCATATGATGCACCCTGATAAATGCCTGGTTGAGGGATACCGCTAATGTTTTGGAAAGCAGAAGAGCAGTTGTAAAAGGAAACGTGAATAGCAGAGCCAGCAGATCTCTTGGGCTCAAATGCACTTTACTTTCTCAGGCAATTCAATTTTGGGTACGATTACATATGGAAAATGATAATCTGAAGGCTGATTCCTTTAAAACTATCCATGACTGCCTCCCCCTTAAAAGTCTTCCATACACTCAAGGTCCTGGAACCCGGGGGAAACAATGCCCATTAGCACCTGTGAGAAGCTGCAAAGGACGAAGGAAGGGCTGAAAGAGGGGGAAGGTGACCCCCATGGCACACCAAACACCCATCTGCCCTCTAGTGTCTCGGCTCAAGAGAAGAAAACACCATTATCTGTTAAAGCCATTGGGGCAGCGTATTACATGATTTCAAATGATACACCTTGCCATCTGGTAATGTCATCAACATTTAAGATGGCTAAAACTATATACTTAGTTAAGCAAGCCTGTCTATCTATGGATGCTTGAAGGCATGTGAAAGCAAACAAGTGGTCTCTACATGGAACCCCATGATGACCATGCAACCAAGTCCCCACTAGTAAAAGATGCCATGGCACTAAATGCAACGTGACCCAGTTAATTAACAAACCAATCACAAGAAAAATCAGTCTGTTTGATCTCTTGCTCAGTGTGGAAATCCCCAAATCCTTACAGAGCAAGGTAATCTTCATACTGAATTGAATATTTCAATATTCTCAGCATTTATCCAAAACACTGATTTGTGCTAAACCTTAAAGAGTGGAAAGAGAAGTGTAAATCCAACCAGCAAGGAAGTTTCTGGTAAGGAGACCAAAAAAGATAATCCTATGGACATCAAATTGCAAAGTGAGGTAGACTATGCAGCCATGTGACCCTCAGCTTCCAATGACTAATCCAGGTGGTACAAGAGGACATAACCTCACAGAGCCACTATGAGAATTAAGTGAAGCCAGTAGCACAGAGCTTGGCTGGGATTATGTGCTGTGCAGACACTGGCACTACCACTGTGAAGACCTCCTGAATATGCCCCTATACTGACAACAGAAGAGATCGGTGCCAACCCAAGTACCCATCACCCTCACCCCCAGGGAGAAATGGGTGCTGAAGATGGTTTGGGTCTCAAGGGCACTTGGTAAGCTCTCTACCCTCCACACCACTGGCTCAAATGTCTCCCTTTCCCCACATGGTGTATAAGGTGGTGGTGCGGCGGGGTGGGCGGGGGCTGCAATACTCTTGGGGTTATATGGGCTCCCTCTCCTGGAGTTCCTCATTGAACCACAGAAGACAACAAACTACCTGAGTAACTATTTCTCCAATTCTCCTGAGGATGGGAGATTTGACTCATCACATAACATGGATGGTGGAGGGCACTAGGGCTTAATTCTCTCACAATTCCTGATGTTTATTCCTACACAGCTATTAAAAAGATGTACTATAAAAATATTCACAATGAAAAATATTCATGTTAATAGCAAAAATCAGACTAAAACATGTGTCATTTCTTCAAAAGCAGTACATGGTTTATACACATAGGAAAATGTTTTAACATCAAAACAGTGGAAGTGGTTTTCTCTGGATGGTGGAGCTGCAGGGGAAAGTGTGTAAAAAAAGTCTACCTTTATTTTTCCCAAAGAGTATACCAACGTAATCAGAGCCATTTACTGAACATTCGTCTTTTGCTTAATGAGTTGTGTGCCATGCTCTGCTGTCGCCATTTGTCCTGCTGGCTGGCTCTCCTCCAGGGAACCAGCCAGGCTTTTATCACCAACACTCATCAGCATGCCTAGATCACAACACAGCAGTCTCCCACTTCAGTGTTTCTCTTTTTTGAAGTCTGCATGGAGAGTCTAAGTTATTCTTCCAGATAATCTTAAAACTGATCGGGGTCTTTTTTTTTTTTTAGTTCCTTTGGGATTTTAAAAGAACTGAACAAAGATGTAAATTAATAAGAACTAAATGTTTCCATCCAAAGAACATGATAAGCCTTAAGCAGGACCTCATCCAGTCTTAGCGTATTTGTCACTGGTGATCCCAAGATGCTTTATTACTTTTATTGCCATCAGATCTATTTTTCCTTTTTTTTCTGATTAACAGAAAAGCTACTGAGATATTTGCATGAATGCTGATTATACAATTAGCTATCTGTCCTTATTTCTAATTGAGTCAATTCCCTTGGATCTTCTAAGCCTGATCAGTTATTGATAATCTCTTTTTCCTATCTGATTATCTATTTTGCTCTAAACTTTCTATATGTGTTCAATATTATTGCACTTAGTTTGGTTGCCTCTTCTCCTGATTGTACCGGGAACTATCTTCCTACTGACAATGATGCTGTTGGTTTGACTTGCTCTCCATTAATAGGGAAATCTTTTTGGTTCCTAGTTCATTAAGGTTTGTGATTTTTAAAAATCAGCAGGGATAAGATTTATCGGCTGCTTTTGTTGGCACTGGGGAAGAGAATATGGTTCTCCTCTGGTCTCCTGATGTGGCATATCATGCTGACAGCTGTCTAACTCCACCCACCCAGAACCCTGGACAAGCCATAATCACCCAGAGTCCACCTGCTAGTATTTACTTGGGAGTTCATGTCCACTTCACTTGCCAAAGGTTAGTTTCCTTGTATAATATAGTTGCCAGGCTCAGTAAAGACTCTGGAGCCAGTCTGCCTCAGGTTCGACTTCTGGTCTGGTCAGCCACTGGATATGTAATTCCTATCAAGTTATTCTCTATGCCTCAAGTTCCTCATCCAGAAAATGTGGTATTGGTACCTACATCTCATAGGGTTGCTGTGGGGACTACAGGTACTAACAGACGAAAGGAGCTCAGAACAATGCTGGATACTATGAGCTTTAATCAGTGTCTAACTGAATGACTCTTATTTGAATGTGTCCAGTTATCAGCAATCTGTCCATGCTTCAACGTTCCTTCCACAAATACTGACTGAAAGTTCACTGCATTGAGTACTGTGCAATGGTGAGCCTTACCATGGAGCTTACAATGGCTAGTGTGTTCTAAGTGAAGATGTGTATGTTTTTCATGGACATACAGACAAACCTACAATCAAAGCACAATGATGAAGGAGTACAGGGTATATTGGGAACTTGAGGGGAATCACTGCCAAGAGGCCTGAACAAGGTTTGGGGATACCATAGCACCATTACACAATTACTTCCCTTAACAAACTATTTTTAGTCGTGGGACTTGTCAGGGTCAAATCAAAACCCCAGAAACACTCTAATGCACTCAGAAGGACTTCATGCAGGCAATGGGGTACACCAGTGATGATGCACTAAGAAGCAAATAGCTGGGTGGGAACGGCAGGAAGGCGCTATCGCTCCAGAGTTCAGAGAAAGGGACAGCGTGCGGGAACCAGAGCTACATCGGGAGCCACCCAGCAAGAACTGGGACCACAGGAGAAATGGCCATTGTCATAAAATCATGTTCAAAGCAGAGCTCAAACAAGGACCTGGTTCCCCCTCCTCCCTCCACCTAATCTCCTGCCAATGCTCCCAATGGCCAACCATGGCTGGGAGCCTGGGAAGGAGTCTCCAAGGACGAGAAAGTCAAATGGCACAGCTGAGAAGGGCAAATCTAATGATCCACCAGGCTGAACAGGAGCTCCCAGAGTGACAAGACACTGGGGCAAGGCTATAGGACTAAGTGCGTCCTCAGGCATCGCCTATACCTTAGGACCACCACTGCATACGTCTGGCAGAGGACTGCAGGGAGGTTCCAGGGGATAGCAAGGGCAGGCCTACACCAGTAGAGATTCAGCCCAAGGGCACAGTGCCTAATTTTGTCAGCTGGGCTCCCAGGGCCCAGAATCTGAAACCATATACACACAAAACCCTGCCACTGTCTTCCTTGTTTTGCTCCAACAAAAACGTTAAATGAATGTAGATGTGATAAGCAAAACATACATTTAATTAAACCTACCACTGGGGCCTTCATCAGCCCGGAGCTGTTTCACAAAAATTGTTGCATGTGACCCTCACAATCACCTAGAAAGTAGACAGGTCCCATACTGTCCCTCTTTCACAGAGAATGCTGCAGCCAAAGGCTGGACTCTTGCCCAAGGCCACTGTACCAAAGAAGCAGACCTCAGCTCCCATTCCTAACTCTGGAATCGGTGCTCTGAATCCCCAGACACTGTCACAAGTTATCTCATTAGACCAGCATGGACAACATAGTTCTCATGTGTGGCAAAGCCAATCACATTTTTTTGTTGTTGTTAAACAGAGGTCTCTTCCTCACAAGGGTTAGAGACCTACTATAGAAGGCTTTCAGCAGGGCTGTCAGGTTCAGACTTCCATGCTCAGGCACTTCACAGCAAGGTGGGAGGACTGGAAGGGGAACTCAGGTGTCTACCGAAAAGATAGTAAGAGAGCTAGGACATGTACTCAAGCAGAGAACTGCATAAAAAACCACAAGGCCAGCATCAAGTTAACAGAAATAAGTGACAGTTGACAATCATCAAAGGACAGACCTGTCTGATCAGGACTGAGAGAATCCTTGTCACCCACTCACAGTATAGGAATAGGACACCTCAACTCACAGCCCATTGACAGAAGGGGGTCACAATTCTCCACCACCATAACAGGCAGGTCTGCCACCAAACCCCTTTACCCTGCTTTGAGAGATCTCCAGCTACGCCAGGCCTCAAAACCACAGCCTAAGTCCAGTGACAGAAACAAACTTCAGGCCTGATAACCAGAGAGGAATGTGATCTTGTACATGAGCGTATTGCAAGAGGCTCCTCTGAGTAGCTATTCAAGGCACACACTGTGCTTATCCTAACCTAAAGGTCTCTAACCCCTGGCAGGTGAAGCTCAGCATGAGGAACCTACCATGGACAGCTAGAGCAAACTCATCTGTCATCTATAGCAAAGACCAGACCAGAGGCAGCCTGCAATCCACGTTCCTACCCCATCATAGGCCTCATCTGCCCCCAGAGTTCCTAATGAGGCCCACAGAGTGTGAAAATCCCTATTCTGACACAATTTCCTCCATATCACCAAGGCAGTGTTTCTACAGCTGCAGTCAAGACTCCCCATCCATACCCATCTGGGGGCTTCATGACACTCAAGTTCACAAACTACTGCTTTCTGGTCCAATATCCATGTGAAGGTCACTAGAATTCTTTTCTAAAAAGAAATCACAACTGCTTGCTGTAACTCCCTGGTTAACTGACAGCCACACCAGGGCATTCCTCCTGTCTTCCTCAGTGTGGCTCTCATCACGGCAGCAACAGGAAGAAATGGAAACCTTGTGACTCTGATGTCCAAAGATTTTGTTTTAATGTAAAAAAATACGTATATATGAAAAATAAAAATTAAGATCACTAACTTAATTTTAGGGCTTAAAAATTCAACCCAATTACTCATACTAACATTCCAGCTGTGTGGACTGAGCAGCGGCACCAATCACAGTAGCCTCACCTCGCCCTCTGCCCGCATGCCCATCTTCCAGGGTTGGACAAGTTGGTCATACTCAAGGAGCTACAGAGGGCCCCTGCCTGTTCCCTACTGCTCTCACCCCAACACCTTGTCCCCTTCTAGGAAGGGAGACTGATTCTATACCACACATCTCAGTTTACACACAAGACACCTGGGGAGCCCTCCCAAGTACCCCAGGTACAACCCAAAAAACCTCTACTGGTGTGATCCATCCAGGAGGCACAGCTGCTCCAGTTCTCACTATTTAAAAGGGGGGATTCATATTCATTTTTAAATTATATAATTACTGTATTTTCAAATGCAAAAAATAAAAATAGTGAAAATGACTTAAAAATCCATCAACTTGCCATTAAAAAAAAAACACTTCATGCATTAATATATATTCTACCATTTTTGTTTCTACACAAATACATACACAAATGTGGCTATGAACACACACATCATTTTTTACAAACATGGAATTAGCAAAAATATACATAAAGTATGGAACTTTACTGGTAGACACTTGAGTTATAAATATTTAATAATATTTATTATTATTAATAATAAATGTGTTCTTCACAGAGCAGCAGCTGGCGCACGTATGGTGTCTTTCTTTACCTAGATATTTCCTTGAGATAAATTCCAAAAATGTTACTGCAAGGTTAAACATTATGCATATTTTTTGGCTCTTGAAAACATTATCAAGTGACCCTCCAAAATGTCACACTGCATCCCCAGTGAGGCCCTCACCAGCAAAGCACGAAACTGCATTCCCTGTGCTCTGGGTTTCCTCACCTCTGAGGGCCAAGCGCACTGTGCTGGCCATGGAAGAGACACTTCATTTGTCAGCAGTTTTCTGCATAGCACTGGTTCACGTCCTGTACCTGTTTTTCTACAGGGGCGACCATCTTTCTTACCATTTAATGCTGTTTTTGCTCATTTAGAAACCTTTCAATGTTAAGTGATTTTCAAGGACTGTGCTTCTGCTTCCCTATGGACATTCCTACCCTCCAAACCATGAGCAAGCTGCAGAGAGCAGCCTCAGTGGCCCAGCTGCAGAAGGACCCAATAATAAGTCTCACCTTAGCAGATTATTGTGAGGATTCAATATGAGCTAATATATGTAAAGCAAACAGAAGAGAACAGTGTTAGCTATTATTAACACTTGTTTTTAAAAATCCTTAAACCTCTCATCTACATTCTTTATCCTGTAGGGAATTTTTGTATTTTTCCCAAGGGCCATCATTCATTTGCCAACTTTAAACACACAGAGGAGTGTGGTCTTAGATGTTTCTTAGATCTGTGTGTCGCTCTGGTGTCCTGGCGCCAGCACTGCCAGTGTTAATTGCTGCTTGCATAACATCCTAACAAGCACAGTGCAAATCCTGTTAGTTCTTCCACGTTTCCTTATAAATCCTTACCTACACAATTATCTCCCTGGAATTTCAAATGGAATTGCATTAAAATACCATGGGAAGAGTTAGCATGTCTGCAACTTAGTCTCTTGTACCCTACAGATGTCAGCAATCTTGTTGGCTCCACCTTCACGACAGGTCCAGAACTTATTCACCTGCCCCCACTGCTCAGCCACCACACTGACCTCAGCTGTTCTAGTTTCTTGCTGGAGAGCCACAAGAAACCCTTATCTGCTCTTTGCC